>NC_142187.1:35487500-35537500 GCF_026936395.1 Plectropomus leopardus | reverse complement strand
AAAGTTTTGGCAATTTATACAGAAAATATTTTAGGTTTTTTGTCTTTTAATTTTTTGCATTTTCTTTTCTTTGAAAGCTTTTTTCAAAGGCAAACACACTGTGTGCTCTGCCCTGAGACTTTGTCTGTCAGGTGACGCTGAGATGAGACGTCTCTGTGTTTTTCATCATGTTGGTGAAACACTTCAACGTGTCGATCGCTCTCTTTACAGTCCATCCACTCGTTCAGGTCTTTGCTGTTGAAAGGGGAAGATTGTAGTTGATAGTTTTGCATTTTTGTTCAGTGTTTGACCTTTAACCTCAGATTATTCAGCCTTCACCTGAGCGCTGCTGTCAGGATTACACCTGTGCGCTGCTTCCCTCTGCTGGCTGCTGCAGCACACTGCAGCTGGTGAAACTGCTCAGAGCAACTCTTCCTCTGCAGCTTAACCCTTTAAAACCTGGATCAACACCATGTTTCCGGAACTGCACAGATACCTTTCACGGGTATTTAACCTTTGAACCCTGAGCAAACTGATTTCCTAATGAGTAAGCAGGTATTGACCAGGACGTGTCCCAGAAACTGCAAGAAAATAGTAGATGTGAAAAACTATTTGTATATTGAAAAAAATAAATAAATAAATATATATATATATATATATATATATATATATATATATATATATATGTTTAATAAAATTATGATATTAAAGCTTTATTTATTTTTTTGATTATTTTTATTTGACTTTTTTTGGGGTGGGGGTGGGGGGGTCATTTTATATAGTTTTTTATGTTTTCGCAAATTTTCAGTTAGTTTTCTTGTACATTTTACAAATGTCTTGCAAATTTCTGGGTCATTTCTCCTTAAGTTGCTCATCGCCTTTTCTCCATAGAAATCAAGCCAAATGTCCCAGGTTTCACAGGGTTAACATCACATACATAAGAGGAAGTTTCCACACAGGAAGGAGCTGCGAGTCATTTCTTAGAAACGTTCAGAGACTGAATAAACTCAGTCCTTACGTCCACAGCTCTTTTGTATGTTGTCAGTTTAATGCCAAAAAAATGTGATTTTTCTGTTAAATTTCAGTTAATCGACTGTTTATTTCCAGTTACTGTAAACTGTTTTTAGTATCATGCAAAAATGCGGGGTAAAAAACTTGTTTGCTAAATCAGAAAAACAGGAAGCAAGTTGCAAAAAGTACTCACCAAGAGACGTTTGTCCACCGCAGAGCTGCAGACTCTTACTCCACATTTCTTACCAAAAAAGAGCAAAGATAAAGAAACAATGATGAAAAATCCAAAAATCAAATTATAAAAAACAAAATTAAAACTCGCTCATGTATCACTTCCTGCATGAAGGCCTGAATCTGCATATTTGATAAAGTTAAATTAATATCACTCAGCTTCAGCTAAATGTGAGGTAATGATATTATTGGATGTCTTTCAGCTGAGATAATTAAGGTAAATCTTTGTTTCTGTTTTGTTTTTTTAACTTAAGTTTATATATGACAACAACAACAACAACAACAACAACAACAACAACAATAACGATAACGATAACGACAATAATAATAATAATAACAATAATAATAATAATAATAATAATAATAATAATATTAGTAGTAGTAGTAGTAGTAGTAGTTGTAGTATAAACAATCTTTTGTCATGTGCAGTAAACTGTCTTGGCTTGACTTGTCTTGGGTGAAAAGTGTTATACAAATGAAGTCACTGATTTGTTGATATCATTATTATTATGATTATCATCATCATCTTCATTGTAATTATTAGTATTTTTTGCTCGAATGAAAAGTCTTTACAAATAAAGTCTGACTGATTGAATATTTCAGTTGTCGTCTGTTTCTCAGACACTTATAATCAGAGCAGCGACGCTTCAGCTCGTCTCAAACTGCTGCTGTAACTCCTTTCAGCCACCAGATGTCTCTGTTTGGTGAGTTTCAGCCTCAAATCTGTGTGTTTTTTTTGGTTTGTTAATCCAACAGTTTGGTCTAATTTATGAGCCTCGTGTAAAACTGAGACCGAAAATATTTGAAAACTTTGATGTTGCACTTCAGCCTGCTTCTCCAAACTCAAGGTGCTGACCGAGATCAACTATAGGTCTCTGTGTGTGTGTGTGTGTGTGTGTGTGTGTGTATTTGAGCCTGGATGATTTTAAGTGCTTAAATATATTGTTATCTTCTTTTTTTCATGTAAAGATTAATGCATTTTAAATATGTGGGTAGATGTATAATATATGGACTTGGACGTTTTAAAGTGCTTAAATATATATTTATTTATATTTTGGCTCATAAATTTTACATTTAGTGGTGTGATGACGCCACATGGTGTGTGTGTAACACACACCCCCCAACAAAGTGTGTGTGTGTGAGATGGGGAGGGGTTATTTTGCTTTAGACGCCTGTTAACACACCAGCTGTTGCAAGGCGAGACCCTTGTTGCCGGGGCGATGTATAGACCCCTGATGGTCTTCTGTGTGTGTGTGTGTGTGTGTGCGTGTGTGTGGTATTTCTATAGGGACTGGGCGTGAAAGTCACACAATGAAAGTGGGCGTGGAAGAGTGTGTGTGTGTCGGGGGGGGGGTCTGTCCATCTGCATGAGTGTTTTTTGTTTGTTTTTCTAATTAAAGTTTTAAATCGTTTTCATTATTTCATTCAGACATTTTTTTATCACTGAAGTGAACCACAGCGAAAAAAACAAACAGAGGACATAAGACGTCATCTCACTGTTCGCCTGACCAACAATAAAAAGACCCACTGGACCAGATTCAACTCACAACCCGCGGGCCAAATCTGGCCCCTGACAGGCTGCCGGGAGGCCCCTCAAACATTTTCTAATTCTCCAAAAAATAAAGTGATTGAATCTGTGAATAGTTTTTGTCCTTTTAGTCTCCATCAAGTGTCAGAGACATAAAACAGCATCAACACAGAGCCAGAGGAGGATCCCCCACACCCCCGACAGAGGACACAGAGGACACAGCTGAGACACTGATGTCCAAAAATCCTAGAAATGTCCAAAATATGCTAAAACCCTTGAAATGTCCTAAAATCCCAGAAATGTCTTTAAATCCAAGAAATTTCCTAAAATGCCCTAAAATCCTAGCAATATGAGAAAATCCTAAAAATATTATAAAATCCAACAAATTTCCTAAACTCCAAGGAACGTTCTAAAATCCTAAAAAAAAAATAAAGTCCAAAAAATGTAAAATGTCCTAAAATGACACATAGGTTACATCCTAAAAATGTCCCAAATCCTAGAAATGTCCAAAGTCCTAGAAATATCCTTAAAATCATACAATGGTCCTAAAATTGTACAAAAGTATTAATATCATAGAAACGCCTTAAAGTCTTGAAATGTCCTAACATCCTTAAAGTCCACAAAATCCTGAAAATGTCCTAAAATTCTAGAAAGGTCATATAATCCTAATCCTAATATATATATATACAGTATATATATATATATATATATATATATATATATATATATATATATGTATATAATCCAAGAAACATCCTAAAATCCTAAAAAAAAAAATGTCCTAAAATCATAAATGTGCTGATATAATGGAAATGTCCTAGATTTCTAGAAATGGCCTAAAACCAAGAGATGCTCTGAAATCTTAGAAACATGTAACAGGGTCTCACCTGTCCCCTAACCTGTCCCCTCACCTGTCTCCTGTCCTGTCTCCTCTCCTGTCCCCTCACCTGTCTCCTGTCCTGTCCCCTCTCCTGTCCTCTCACCTGTCTCCTGTCCTGTCTCCTCTCCTGTCCCCTCTCCTGTCCCCTCTCCTGTCCCCTCCCCTGTCTCCTCTCCTGTCCCCTCCCCTGTCCCCTCACCTGCCCCCTCTCTCAGCAGCCGGGTCTCACCTGCAGGACGGCGGTGGGCGGAGTCAGGGCTCACCTGCTGTGAAAAGTCTCAGAGCTGAAAAAACAACAGAAAAACACCATCATGAACTGCAGATATGAGGTACTTTTACTGCATTTAATACAAGGTCAGTCTTTCTCCACCGTCTTCTTTCCCAGTTACCATGAGTGCACAGAGTACTGGGAGTACTGGGAGTACTGGGAGTGATCTCACACAGACGCAGTGAAACATACTTTACGTATATTAAAATAACACATTTTACTTTTATTATCAGCTGTTTTTTTTGATAATTATGTAAATAAAAGATCTTACCAGGTTTTTTCGGTTTCTTCCAGGTGTTGCTGATGTGTTTGTGTTCTGTGCTCCATCTACCTGCGGCCTCCACTTCCTGTCACCTGTGCCCCCCAAAAAACAAACCAGGAGAGCTAATGAGCGCCACCCAGTGTCCAGAATAAAACTGCAACAAACATCAACACAAAATATCATAACATAAACATAAACGGCTCCGACGCTTCAGTTTCTCTTTCATGCTTCATTTTTACAATAACAAATCAAGAATTTACAACAAGATTAACGCTTTGACACATGGGAATTAGCAAAAAAAAAAGAAAATAAATCAATAAATAATTAAAAAGACCCCAAAATTAGCAAGACTTTAGTAAAAAATATCCTATGCTAAATGTTTTTGCATCATTTCTGTCCAACCTGGTCATCACTGTTTTTTCCAAAAAAGAATTCAAACCTCTTCGAAAAAATAAAATTTAGTTTTAGAAGAACACAGAAAAGAAGAATGAGGTCTATCCAGGTTTCAAAGGGAATGAAAACGAAATGCATTAATATTAATAATTATCATTAAATCCTAATATATTACTAAAACACTCACAAAAAAAACATAATAATAATAATAATAATAATGATAATGATAATAATAATAATAATAATAATAATGATAATAATAATAATAATAATAATAATAATAATAATAATAATAATAATAATAATAATAATATAATAATAATGATAATAATGATAATAATAATAATAATAATAATAATAATGATGATAATAACAGACAGACAGATGAAAATAAGAGCGTGCAGCTCACAGTTTGGACTCACGAGGGCAGCGACGCTCCGAGGAAGCTGCTGTTTCTGCTGCACCTTTCAAAAGCCGTTTAACCCTTTGAAACCTGAGCTAAATGTTTTGGGTCAAAAAAAAGAAAAAGATGGCTAAAGGGCATCAATCCAGCTGGCAACAAAATTCTTCACAAATTTCAAGAAATGACCTGAAAAATGCTCTAAAAGAGGGATGGGAGGGGTAAATTATCAAAAAATGGGGAAAAATATCCAGAAAACAAGTATAAATTTAAATATTTCAAAATATAACAAAGGAAAATTTGTACATGTATATTTTCCTTTAATTTCTAGCACTTTCAGGGGCATTTTTTTATTATTATTTTTACTCTTCTTTTTGTTTTGTCTATTTTCAGGTAAGTTTGAACTAATTTCTTGCTTTTTTTTAGTTGCTTATTCCCCTCTCCCCATGTTTTTGAAAGACATGAAATAAAAATGTGTTCAACTTTCGAACGGTTTATTTGATTTTTGAAACCACTGCAGGTACTACTGCTACTAGATATTTCTTATGTATGCTGTAAATATGTCTTATTTTCTCACACACACACACACACACACACACACACACACACACACACACACACACACAACATATTCAGCATATTAGATATGTTTTGCATTTTTGTATCTTTTCAAATGTTAAGAATTACTGTATTTTACTGTGATTTTTAAATATTTTTACATAATTGTGACGTAGTTCTTGTTTCTGCTTCTATAATTCTCAATGCTTACGTGAGATCGACTGTAACGAATCACAGTTTCCCTCCAGGGATCCATAAAGTAGATCCTTCACTGCAGTAAGAGTACCACACAGTAAAAATACTCTGTTACAGTATTTTGCAGGTAAGTAAAAATCTTTGAGTGTAATCAGTAAAATCTGGTTAAAGTATTAAAAGTGACGGTAACACCATCAAGTCTCATCTCATAGAGACACTCAAGCTGCTTTATTCGAGGGCCAATATTTTAAAATCACAGAAGGCCAGGGGCCAATCACAGCGGCCCCACACATGTTCCGAGGAGCGGTGGTGTCTCCGAGTTCAGAACATTTCCAAGATTTCAGGATGTTTCTTGGATTTTAGGTAATTTATGGAATTTTGGACATCATCAGGATTTTTCAGGATTTTAGGACATCTTTAGGACGTTTCCAGGATTTTTGTATATTTTTCAGATTTTAGGACATTTGTAGTATTTTAGGACATCAGTGTCTCAGCTGTGTCCTCTGTCGGGGGTGTGGGGGATCCTCATCTGGCTCTTTTTTTGATCAACAAGCTCTATTTTGATGCTGTTTTATGTCTCTGACATCTAAGAGACTAAAGGACAAAAACTATTCACAGAGTCCATCACTTTATGTTTATTGTGAATTAGGAAATGCTTTGGGGGCCACCAGGGGCCCTATCAGGGGCCAGATTTGAAGATAACTTCAGTAGAGTATTCGGACTCTGCGTGAACGTCAAAGAGGATTTTTCAGCTGCGGTTTGTTGAGCTGGAGCTCAAACTGATCTCACGATCAATCAGCTGATGTTTTTTCCTTTAATTGATGATAATTGATGATAATTGATGATAACTGATGATAACTGATGATAACTGATGCACGGACAGAAGTTTCCTCCGACTCCGAATCACATTAAAGTTCTTTTCAGGTTAAAGTAGAAGCCGATAAACACCTGAGGATCCTGCTCTCTGATTGGCTGACAGCGGCGCTGCCTCAAACTCAAACTAGGTGAGCCTGCAGAGTGGCGGCTCCATGGTTCAAACTCCACACGCCGACGGCTGATTGGTCGTCACGCTCCGGAGGACAGCCAATCAGCACGGAGCTGAGGACTGTTACATGTTTTAATGAGCAGCAGGTCAGACTTCCTGTTTTCAGCCCGCGGCTGTGATCTGACGTCGAGTCAGGACTCATCTCTGGATGTGTGTCAGCGCTCGCAGCCAGCAGGCTCCCAACACCAAAAGTACTGTACTTTACTGCAGTATTTTCATCTGCTGCTACTTTAAACTTCCACTGCACTACACGTCGGAGGGAAACGCTGCTTTTTCCTGCAGCCTCGGCTGCTTTACCAGTTCAGACCAATGATACAAATCGACTGTTATTATCAGAGCTGGGCTGTAACTCAGTACTCAAGTACAAATTTGGGATACTTGAGTATTTTATTTTCATGTTACCATGTACTTTTACTTCACTACATTTCAGAGGGAAATATTATCTGACAGCTTTAGTTACTTTACTTTACTTTATTTTTATGAAAAAGAGATGATAAGGGTTTATAAAATATGATGTTTTTTTGTAAATTAAATTACCTAAAACTTTATACGAGCACAGCTGCAGTGATAAGTTGATTAATCAATCATTCTCTTGATTGACAGAAAACTGCTTTGGTAAAACATTCCAGTGAATATAATTTTTTGGTGTATTTATTATTAATTTTTAAAATATTTTTATTTTTTGGGTGTTTGTTTTATTATTATTTTTTTTTAATTCTGTTTAATTTTTTGATAGTTTTTTTTCAGAAAAAAGGAATAAAGTTTTGTGACGTATTCTTTATTTGAATTAAATTAATTCTGGGTTTGGGTTTTTTCTTTTTTTTTCTAATAATTTTGAGGTTTTAGGATTTTTTTTTCTTTTTTTAAATTATAGATATATATTTTTTTAGTGAATACTTTTCTTAAAGTACATTTTGATGCAAATACTTAAGTGTAATTTTAAGTGTATTTACGATTATTTCCTGTTTGCATTAGGAAAATTGTACAAAAAAAATACATAAAACTACACAAAATGTTTTTAAAGTTCGCTTCAGGTGGTTTTTGCCTTTGTTGGATTTTAGGGACGATTTTAGGATTTTAGGGCGTTTAAAGTATTTTGGGACATTTTAAGGATTTTAGGACATTTCTAGGATTTTAGGATGTTTAAAGCATTTTAGAACGTTTCTTGGATTTTTACAATTTTAGGACGTTTCGGATGTACGATCGTTGTCATTATTTCTAGAAATGGCGAACCGGCTTCAACAGGTCACAGAGGTCACAGAGGTCGCAGAGGTCACAGAGGTCACAGAGGTCACAGAGGTCGCAGAGGTCACAGAGTTCACAGAGGTCATCCCCTCTCGCTTCTCTGGGAAAAATTTAAAATCCTTCTTTAACACACAGAAGTTGTTTTTAAACGGCTGTTTCTAAAATATTTTCAGGATCTTCTTCTTGTATTTTCACTCCTGATACTTTTCATACGGTCCCTTAGAGGACAGTAAAATCAGCTGGAGCTCCCTGAGACGTGTCCTCATGTCAAAGACATGAAAGACATATGACCACCGATAAAACAGGACAGATACGGGACTAACCTGACCAGCAGCCTGTCCCCCCTCCGTCCTGCACAAATGGACCGCTCCGTGAGATCCGGTCCTCTGGTTTGGGATGAACCATGTCGGAGCCGCAGGGGGCCGCCTGCTGAGGTGAGACAGGTGAGGTGAGTCTTAAAGCTGCAGTGGACTGAGACTTAATGCTGACCAGAAAGACAACTGGGACAAGACGTGTTCAACCTGCTGGTTTTAATGGTCATTTTTTAAAAGAGTTTTTAGACATTTTTAGTTCTTTCATCAACAACAAAAAAACACCTGAATGATTTTGACTAAAGTTTGGATGTTTCTGATGGGGCTGCAAAGAGATTAAAAAATACATTAATTAATGAGTAATACACATACTTATACCAATACTAACACTAACAGCATCAATACTACTACTACTACTACTACTACTACTACTAATAATAATAATAATAATAATAATATTATTAGTAGTGGAGCTTTAT
Organism: Plectropomus leopardus; assembly: GCF_026936395.1. Lineage (NCBI taxonomy): Eukaryota > Metazoa > Chordata > Actinopteri > Perciformes > Serranidae > Plectropomus > Plectropomus leopardus. The sequence goes on along the minus strand of NC_142187.1, from coordinate 35,528,715 downwards.
GTTTTCAATATTAAAATATACCAAAGAGTATTTTAAAAGTTAAGGTTTTATGATAAAATTAGATAAAATCTTTCAAATAAACTATATGTCTTAGATCATTGTTGAATTTCTATGAATACAAATTACAATAAAAAAAATAAATAAATAAATAAAACACATGAAAAATACAAATACCCATCGGCAACTTATTCTTAAAAATAAAAACTTATTTAAAAAAAACAAAAATTAATGTTTTAAAAAAATAAAAATAAATTATAGAATAATTCAAATAAAATATCAGCGGCAACATTTTTTAACCTCTCTTTTTTCCTCTGTTGAATAACAAAAAATACGAATCAATAATACATTTTAAAATATAATATAGTAACAAAGTCACAGCGTAAAATTACCTGCTAAAGTAAAGTGTGAACTTTTTTAAAAAAGTTCAAAAGAAAGACTGAAAATATTTAAGAAACATTTCAGAGAAATTTCTGTCAGACATGAAGAGCAGCAACATGAGCAGCTCACCTGCAGCTCACCTGCAGCTCACCTGTACAGCAACACTGTCAGCGTGTGTCAGTAACACGTGTGTGTGTGTGTGTGTGTGTCTCAGTGTGTGTGTGTGTGTGTGTGTCAGTGTGTGTGTGTGTGTCAGTGTGTGTGTGTGTGTGTGTGTGTGTGTGTGTGTGTCAGTGTGTGTATGTGTCAGTGTGTGTTGTGTGTGTGTGTGTGTGTGTGTGTGTGTGTGTGTGTGTGTGTGTGTGTGTGTGTGTCATTGAGCAGCTGTGTTGTGTGTTTTTAACATTCCTGTGTGTCGACTTCTTCGTTGAGTTTTGGGCCCTGCAGGCTGCAGCCGACAAGACTGAACAGAGATCAGATCCTCCGGAGCTCCATCAGGCTGCGGCATGTTTGACCTGGATGAGTTCACCGCTCACACCTTCACCGCTCACACCTTCACCGCTCACACCTTCACTGCTCACACCTTCACCGCTCACACCTTCACTCCTCACACCTTCACTCCTCACACCTTCACTCCTCACACCTTCACTCCTCACACCTTCACTGCTCACACCTTCACTCCTCACACCTTCACCGCTCACACCTTCACCCCTCACACCTTCACCCCTCACACCTTCACCGCTCACACCTTCACTGCTCACACCTTCACCGCTCACACCTTCACTGCTCACACCTTCACTCCTCACACCTTCATCTCTCACACCTTCACTGCTCACACCTTCACCCCTCACACCTTCACTGCTCACACCTTCACTCCTCACACCTTCACTGCTCACACCTTCACTCCTCACACCTTCACTGCTCACACCTTCACTGCTCACACCTTCACTCCTCACACCTTCACCGCTCACACCTTCACTCCTCACACCTTCACTCCTCACACCTTCACTCCTCACACCTTCACCGCTCACACCTTCACTCCTCACACCTTCACTCCTCACACCTTCACCGCTCACACCTTCACTCCTCACACCTTCACTGCTCACACCTTCACCGCTCACACCTTCACCGCTCACACCTTCACTCCTCACACCTTCACCGCTCACACCTTCACTCCTCACACCTTCACCGCTCACACCTTCACCGCTCACACCTTCACTGCTCACACCTTCATCTCTCACACCTTCACTCCTCACACCTTCACTGCTCACACCTTCACTCCTCACACCTTCATCTCTCACACCTTCACTGCTCACACCTTCACCGCTCACATCTTCACCGCTCACACCTTCACCGCTCACACCTTCACCCCTCACACCTTCACCGCTCACACACTCACTGCTCACACCTCCATCCCTCACACTTTCACCCCTCAAACCTTCACAAATCACTCAAAAATACCCAAACAGATACTTACAAATACACCAGTATGAGTAAAAGTACCCAAACAACAATGTATAAATACACCGCTATGAGTAAAAGTAAGTACTTTTTTTATTTTGGCTTATTTTACAACTTTTTTTTTTAATTTAGGCCCTTATTTTCTTTAACATGTTTGGGCAATTTAAAAAAACTTTTAAAGATTTTTTTTCTTTAAAAGTCGATTTTTTGGCCATTTTAGTTTCTCTTTCCATTTGTTGGGTGATTTTTTGGTGGTTTTTTTTGCTTTTTAATGTTTTGGTTTATTTCCCTTTAAACACATTTCTGGCAATTTTTTAAAGGGAAAATACCGTCTGAACCTGCCGGGTTTGAAAGGCACGTTCTATTTAAATGTAAAAAAAACAAACCCAAAATAATTTATCACAGCCAAAAACTGCAAAACCACAAACTAATGTTTGATTTTCAAACTTTCTGTGCTCCTCAAACACAAATCGAATCCCTAAATTCAAACCTCGTGTTTTTAAAGAGGTTTCTGAAACAGATTTCCTTGACTTCTCAAAAACTTTCAGGGTGTTTTTTAAGCCTGAAAACAGTTTATTTTAAAATTCCAGGTTTTTAATGACCCTGGAAAACAAGAGACTGGAGCTGTGAATAAATGAAGCGGAGTAAAAAGTAGCATCACAGTAAAAATACTGCAGAACTGCACAGGTGTACTGAGGTAGATTTTAGGGAGCGCTGCAGTGACATTTGACCTTTAAAAAACCAGCCGACCTTCATCTGGAAGGCCGCGTCGATCGGCCGCCGCGCAGACAGGAAGAAACAAACAGAGATACAAAGTACAACTCACAAAATAAAAGTCCGGTTTATTGTCAAACAACAAACTTCGCACATACATCAAAACAGGCCGTCATAAAACAAAAAGTCGCTGACAAAAACAAAATAAAAAGGAAAAAGAAAAGAGGCTCTTTTCTTTGGCCTTACCCTCTCATACAAACAGACTAGTTATGGTACAGCTAAAGTACATACATTAAATTTACTGGAATGCTCTGAGTTCAACGGCTTTAAGAGGTTGTCTTTCATGGTTTTTTGTTTTTTTTTTTACTGTTTTTACACGTTTTTTACTAGTTATCTGTTGAGATATCGTAACATGGTCAACCAAGTAAAATCTTTCGTTAAAGAAGCACCGATTTGGTCTGACGAGATCGCTGCCGAGAGAGAAACTGACCCCCCCTCTGAACAATATGTACAAAAATATAAAATGTAAATAAAAATACAAACAAATTCTCCTTTCGTGTTGTTGTTGTTGAAGAGAAGCCGGATTTCTGCGTCGCCGTGGCGGCGGGTTCCTCTACAAAATTTGTTTTGCAGTTTTTCAGGGGAGACCGTGAGAGTGTGTGTGTGTGTGTGTGTGTGTGTGTGTGTTGGTAGATGTTTGTTGAACTCTACTTGCTAATGACCATGTTGTATTTTTTTTATTATTATTTTTTCCTTTAAATCAGTCCTCCCGCCCCTCCACCCGTGACATTTAAAAACAGCCAGAGGTGAAGACTCAGGAAGTGGTTCAGCAGGATGGCGCTGGCGGGAAAAAACCGCATCAATCATCGTCGTCGGTTTTCTGCTTCTTGGTTTCGACGTCGTCCTGAAAATTAAAGAAAAAAAGTTACTTTAGACATCCAGACGCCTTTCCCAAGTTTTTAACCCTTTAAAAATTGGTGTGATTTCTTATTAAAATCAAGGGAAAAAAGAGCTACAGGAAGACGGTAAGAAATGTCACAAAAACAGCACCATTTGTTTGAACAATGCATGAGGAAAAATAATAAATAATATTTTTTATTTATATTTTTTTAATTTTTTTTTCAGTTTCATATTTTTAAATTATTTTCCCAAATAAAAAAAAAAAAAACTAAAATTCTTGGGCTATTTTACCAAATTATTTTTTTTAAAAAAAAGATTTTCAGATAATTTCTTCTGTTGTGTTTTTTACTTTCCCTTTAAAAAATGTTTGCTGCACTTTAATTTTAAGGTTAGTTTTTTCTGGTAATTTTCCTGAGGGTTTTGTAGTATTTTTTTTGACTTTCCTTTAAAATAAATTAATTAATTAAAATAAATAAATTACTCTTAATATATATTTATATTATTGTATTTTACCTTCCCCTTTTAAAATATGTTTGTTTTAATTTTTAAGCAGTTTATCAGGTAATTTCTTTGCTTTTTAACCTTCCTGTTTTGTTTTGTGCTAGATATATTAATATTATATTCTATTGTTAATTTTGGAGTTATTTAAGATTTGCTTTTATATTTAGTAGCTTTCACAAGTAATTTCCTTGTTTCGCTGTCTTTCTTTCTCTACGTTCCTTTTTTAAAAATCTGTCCTCTGATTTTTTGGGTTTTTTTGTATAAACCACTAATTTTTTTAGTTATTTTACAGAATTGCTGTAATTTTTAAATCACTTTATTTGGGTAATTTCCTTGTGTTTTTTGTGTGCTTCGTTTAATTTGCAGGTAATTCGTTTGTACTTTTGACTCATTTCTAGTGAATTTCTGGCTCATTTCTTGCACGCTGCCTTCCTCTGAGGGGTTAAAAGGCGAGATGCTGATTGGTCAGATTCCTGGTGGTGAAGGTCGGTTGTCGCCGCCTCACCTCGTCATCTTCATCGTCTTCCTCAGCCGCCCGTTTTGTGCCGCCCTCGATGTCATCGTCGTCGTCCTCCTCGTCTTCCTCATCACCTGCGAATGACGGACAAGTGTGAGAATTTTTTGAAAAATCTGGGAAATTAAAAATAAAAAGTTAAAAGTAAAAAACCTCCTTTCTACCTTCTCCGTCGTCTTCCTCGTCCTCCTCATCAACCTCCTCGTCGTCTTCCTCGTCTAAGTCGGGCTCGCCGTTCTCCTCTTTCTCCTGGAAACAAAACGAGACGAGTTATGATTTTCCTGCAGACAACAGATTTTATTTCAATCCAAATATCATTATTATTATTATATTTTTTTAAACACACATACTTACTGCTTTTTTTTTCTGAATTTACCCCCCAAAAAAGTGTTGGCATTTGTTTTATTTGATTTTTACTCTGTACATTTTTTGGGTTAATTTCAAGAATTTAATTTACCACCAATTTAACTTTTTAACTGTTTTTTTGTTCTTTTTTCTTTATTTTTTTTAAATTGTAAGATAAACACTTTTTTCATTTAAAAGTGATGAGTTTCATCAGTTCCTTGCAGGAGGAACAGAGCCGCGTACGAGCGAGTTAACGCGACGCTCACCTTCCCGTTGGTGGCGGCATCTTTGCCGTTCTTCTCCTCCGCCAGCTGCTTCTTCAGGTCCTGAAACACACAGAGTTATTAGAAAAAGGCAATCACAAAAACTACACATGCACGCTCAAGTGTTGCACAAGAACATCTCTGGGTTTGCTGCTACCTGTGTTTCCACCTGATGGCCCAGTTAGCTGAGGCCCCAGTGCATGCTGGGAGCCTCTCCCTGTCAGAATGAAGCCTTCCCATTTAAACACCATATTGGTCTCTGCAGATCCTCCCCCATCCTCCTCCTCCTCCTCCTCCCACTCCATCCCTGCTAATGTGTTGTAATATGATACTTTGATGTGGCCCCCGGGGCACTCTGGGTATTGTAGTCTTCCGCGGGCTGCCGTCGCCGCCATATGTCACGAGACACGCCCGGGAGAGGCACTGCAAAACCCAGGATGCACCGCTCCATTTAAAATAACACAGGAGGGCGCAAGAGTAGGGAGGAGGGAGGGGGTGATGGAGGAGGAGGAGGAGGAGGAGGAGGAGAGTGCGGTGCACGCTGCTGCCGCTGGCCGCTCGTTGTAACGGAGGCTGGAGAGGACAATAGAAGACGACACATGGCAGGCGAGAAAGGCGGACAGAAACGCGAAAATACGGCGGCCCGCATACACAAACACACACCGAAAACCACACGCACCGACACACACGTACACACACACGCGCGCACGCACCTTATGGGATTTTTTTGCGCTCCACTTAGACCGGAAAACCGCCCGTCGACTCTATTAATAGCGCTCGTCGTAGTGTAGCAGCTCCGCGTTTTGTCGTCCGTCCACGGCCTATTATCCCGCCGCACGCGCGCATATCTACCGTTATTGATCAATACTTAACATTATCTCACTGCCTCAGCTGTTTAGGAGCACCGTTGGCCGCGCGGACAGGAGACAAATGAGACTGAGCTGCGAGGCTGCGCTCGTTCTCGCTGTGCGTAAAAAGGCGCTTGTGCGTAAAAACGCTCCACAACTATAAATAGTGGCTGAACAGGCACCCCGGATTACAGGATAATTCCTGGCCCCCCAACTTTTTCCCTCCCCACCTCCTCCATATGTTCATTTGTTACAATCACTCAGAATTATTCAGCTCCGCGGCTCGTCGCTGCTGCTGCGGAGACCCGACTCCCCCCGCGGGGACGATTAAAGTTTTACCCGATGTGAGCTAAAGTCCAACTGCACCGAAATGAACATTAAAAAACACAACGACGGACACAGAAGGAGAGAACCCAAAACGCCGATGGACCACAAAGAGGGGAAAACCAGCACCGTCACATCACACCTCCACAACGCACGCACGCGCGCACACACACACACACACACATACACACGCGCGCGCGCACACGGGGAGAGAAGTGGGCTGCATTACAGAAAAAAGAAAGAAAAACTTTCCCCTGAGACATAAACGCGCCCCACAAACAAAAATATTAAAGCAGAAGCGGAAGCGGCGTCTCTCCGCGTGTGGATCGTCCCTCTCCGGTAAAAGGACGCGAAGGAACCCGTTCAGGGAGCAGTAGCGACGGCAGGAATCGGTAAACAAACCGGGTCGCACGGTGCAGCCAGGCCCGCCGGTGCTTTTTTTCCCCCACAAACAAACAAATCGTTGTGAGAGCGCGCCGGAGCGGAGAGATCCGTAAAAGTTGACATTGGAGAGAATTACGCACCGCCTGCTGCCTCCCCGTCCTCCATTCAAACGGAGCGACTCGCCTCCTCCTCCGCTCCTCTGTTAACAAAACCTCCCGGGATGTTGCTCTTAAACCGGGAGCGGGATCTGCTCTTCGAATTAATTGGCTTTGAGCGGAATAAACAGACGCGTCATTTCAGCTAAGAGAAGAAAGGAGCCCGAAAAAAACCTGCGTTGGAGCGCTGTGGATCCGGACCCGCTGTGGATCCGGACCTGCTGTGCGTGTTTGGTGCGCGCAGAATCCGAGCCGCTTGTATAAACAAAGGACCCGCGCGGACTGTTCCTCTCCGGACAATGAGCCGCGGCGCTGGAGACGCAGCTTGTTTCCATGATGCGGCGCGGAGAGCCGCCGCTTCACATCCATCAGTGTTTGGATAAAAAAAAAAAAGACGCACACACCGGCGTCTCTTCACCCCCCTCCGGTGCGTCCCGACTGCTCCGAATAAGCGCGAAGCCCCGATTTTTTTTTTTTTAAACTAGGTTAGAGGCTTTATTCCGCTGAGCAGATTAGCGGGAAGCGGCTCCGGTGAAGGTGTGAGGCGGCTTACCTTGGATGAGATCTCCGATCCGGTCTCAATTTGTGTGTCTGCCATTGTTTTAGGTCAATAAAATAAAGGACGGCTGAAAATGAAAGGTTGAATAAAGTAAATCCCTCTCCTCGGGTCGGTGGTTTGGTCGGTGTGATATTGTGCCAGTGGCGGACGCTGTCGACGGCCGCGCGTTTAATATAGGCTGGTGGGCGGAGCTCAGAGGAGTTTGCCGGATGCTGATTGGCCGGCGGCTCCACAGAGGTGTTCTCTTCGCGCGTTGGAGTGGAACAATGGGTTGAATTTCTAAACCCCGGAGTCCACGCCCCCCTCCTGTCCGCCGCTGCAACCGTCCTTTCTGCACAAAAACAATACCCGCACCGATTAAAGCGCACGAAACGGACTCAGTCTGTAATGTTAGTGCCCACTTTCCAGCACCGGGGAACCGAGAATTTCAATTTTGCACCGAATTACGCACCAAACATGTCGAATAGGAGGCGCTTCGATTGATGTCACGGTTTGATTGATTGATGTTCGTGTGGTCGAGTCAAGCCGCGGCTCCGCGCTCCCGCCCACCGGAGCGACGAGGGAATACACGGTGAGAGAGGCGAAATGTCGACGATGCGCACTCCGATAGTGGATTAAAGCTGCTTAAGGTGCCTTACGAGCGTCAATCACAGAAAATAAAGCTGAAAGAGAGTAAAGGTGCAGCCTGATGGTCGGCCGCCCCTCCCCTCCCGAACCATCTGTGTTTGCGCACATGACGCTTTTTTTTTCTTTTTGTGGTACATAACAGACCATAAATTCATGCGCCAAGGTCGATGCACGATCAATCACACGTATTCTCGGTGTGAATGTGCAGAAAGCGGCCGTGCGGGAGTGTTTTTTGGGGGGTGAGCGGGAGCAGTCTCAGTGCCGGTGGCCTCATTTCCTCCATTGTTAGAGAAAAGCCCCCGCCGCGGAGGAGGGAGGAGAGGCAGTGCGACATAACATGACATGCGATGACACAAAGTGCGAGAAAAACATCATTCTGTGCTCGTGAGCCGACACGCATTCCGCTGAAACACGAGGGCAAACACGGAGGGTCGCTTACCGGGGTTTGCACACTTTTATCTCAACATGAGGAGGACAAAGCGGCGCAACAGCGGCCGCCATTGCGCGCTCTGGATGGGGGGATGGGAGCAGAGTGCGGTCCGGTAACGGGCAGCCCACATTCACATTCTGCTCTGATGACGCACTCGGCCGCTCGGGGCGACTCCGATTGGTCCGTTAAGTGGAATAAACACGGCTTTGGCGCACAGCGAGCGCTGATTGGTCGACGCGCACGTCCGTCAATTCAAACTGGGCTCCGGCGGCGCGCTAAAAACTGCGGCTCCGGATTCGGATCCGGACTGTGTGGCGCATTATTGTAGAGCAGTGACACCCAATGTACGGCTCGCGGGCCAAATCTGGTTCCCAGCTATTTATTGACAATAAAAATAAAGTGATGGACTCTGTGAACAGTTTTTGTCCTTTTAGTCTCCATAAGGTGTCAGAGACATGAAACAGCATCAACATAGAGCTTGTTGATCAAAAAAAGAGCCAGAGGAGGATCCCCCACACCCCCAACAGAGGACACAGATAAGACCCTAATGTCCTAAAATTTGAGAAATAAGCTCAGAAAACAGAAAACACCAGAAATATCTTCAAATCCTTTAGATGTCCTAAAATTCAGGAAATGTCCAAAAATCCTGTATGTGCCTTAAAATCCTCGAAACATTCTTAGATTCCATAAATGTCTAAAATCCAAGTAATGTCCTAAAATACAAGAAATGCCCTAGAATAAAAGGAACATGCTAAAATCCAAGAACAGTCTTAAAATCTCAAAATTGTCCTAAAATTTCAGAATTATCCAAAAAGCAAGACATGTCTTAAACTCCCAGAAACACGCTGAAATCAGAAATGTCCTGAATTCGAGATATGTGCTAAAACCAGAGAAATGTCCTAAAATGCAAGAAATGTTAAAAATCCTAAAAACTTGTAAGAAACTTATAAATGTGTTAAAATCCTTGACATTTCCTAAAATCCTAGAAATGTAGTAGAATCCAAGAATCTGAGAAATGTCCTAAATCGGAGAAATATCCTAAAATTCCAGAAACGTTTATAAAAATCCCAAAGATGCTCTGAAATCTGAGAAATGTCCTAAAGTGTTTATTATTTACTGATGTATTTATATCATATAACAAAATGTCCTCAAAAAAGACACAAAATGACTACAAAGAGACACAAAACAGCTGAAAGAAGATGAAATTGTGTCAGAGACCCAAATGTCTTCAAAAAAGGCACAAAACAACTAAAGCGACACAAAATGACCCAAAGAAGACACTCAAATGTCCTAAATAAGACACAACTTTATGTCAAAGAAGCCCAAAATGTCCTTAAAAAGACACACAATTAGGTTACCACAAAGACACAAAATGATGTCAAAGAGATCCAAATGTCCTAAAAAATATATGAAACTACAAGGAGACGCAAAATAATGTCAGAGACTTAAATGTCCTCAAAAAGACACAAAAAAATGTCACAGAGACACAAAATGACTGCTGCGTGTCCTGTTGTTGGAGACGTGGTGGGGCCCCTTGCATATCTGTTTCCTGTGGCCCATTGTCACGTAAGTTTTTACCTGTTAAAGAACTTATTTGCAGGTTACCTGGCGGGCTAACCGACAGCTGACCGCTCACACAAAGAAACAAACCAAAAAAAGGCTTGAAATATTTTGATTTATATGTAATGAATATACAATACATGAAAGTTCAGCTTTTTAAATGAAATTAGTAGGAATAATGACCTTTTCCAACATATTCTGTGTTTTTTAGATGCACCTGTGAAACAAGAACTTTGTCCCGGAGCCTCACAGAGTCTTAGGAGCTGTGAGACGTTCTGAGTTACAGGCTGCTCACTTCTTTCCGTGGAAAAAAAGAGAAAAAAAAAGTCTGACACAGATCCATCAGCTGGTCTGAGAGTCTGGATGTAAGCTGGGCGGAGCAGTGAGCTGCCCCGGGGCCCCCAGACCCAGAGGGCCCCCCTAAAGCCCCAAGTCACTGTGTGTCAGTTGCTTGTACATAATTTGATTAACTGCAGTTTTGTTTAGGAATTTTCACCCCTGAAGTACAATATCAGCGGAGACAGGTCCGGGATCACTACTTAATCTTGTGGCCCCGTCCTGCAGAGGGGCCCTGTGTCAAAACATAGCTTTAAGACCACAGTTATTTCAGAGATAATTGGGGCCAAAAACTAAATTTGTGCCCCTTAACAGGTTAATGTGGCCATGCTGGGCGGCGTTTGGTACTTCGGTGCCAGAGCCGGCTTTTCATTGGTGGAGAAAATATTTAAATATCAGCTGCCAAAATACTTTCTGTCAACACTGATGTTTATAAACCAGGGACACTCAACCTGCTTTGACTGAGGGACACTTTCGCAAAATGACAGGAGGCCAGGGGCCAGTCGCAGCAGCCCCATGTATGTTTTTAGGATTTCAGGACATTTCCAGGATTTTAGGACATTTCCAGGATTTTAGGACATTCCTAGGATTTTAGGACAATTCTAGGATTGGATGACATTTTTAGAATTTAAAGCAGTTTTTAGGAGTCTAACATGTTTTTAGGAGTTCAGGGCGATTCGAGGATTTTAGAATTTACTAGGATTTTAGGACATTTCTTGGCCTTTAGGACAGCACTAGGACTTAAGGACATTTCGATAATTTTAGGATGTTTCTATGATTTTGGGACATTTCTGGGATTTTTTTGACATTTTTAGAATTTCAGGGCCTTTCAAGGATTTTATGACTTTTTAGGATTTCAGGACATTCAAAGGCCTTTAGGACATTTCTAGGACTTAAGAACATTTCTAGGATTTTATGACATTCCTTAGATTTTAGGATGTTTTGAGGAATTCAGGAAGGTTGTAGGATTTTAGGACATTTCTATGATTTTAGGACATATTTATGATTTTAAGGTAATTTCTAGGATTTTATGACATTTCTAGGATTTTAGGACATCAGTGTCTCAGCTGTGTCCTCTGTCGGGGGTGTGGGGGATCCTCCTCTGGCTCTTTTTTTGATCAACAAGCTCTATAATGATGCTGTTTTATGTCTCTGACACCTTATGGAGACTAAAAGGACAAAAACTATTCACAGTGTTAATCACTTCATTTCTGTTGTGAGTTAGAAAACGGAGGGGGGGCCACTCAGCACCATATCAGGGGCCAGATTTGGTCAGCGGGCTGTAGGTTGAGTATCACCGCCTTTTAATGTTAGTAGATAGAGTGCGCAAACTTAAATAGCGTTTGGCAAGACTTTATGCAGATTTCCAGGCATGACGCTCAAAGAGGTTTGAGTCTCATGACCCCGACTTTAACCAATTGTCCTCACACAGGACAGACAGGAGGACAAACAGAAGGACATATCGACAGAATCACACAATCTGTCATTAGTCCTTTTTACACAAAGATGGCGCTACAGAGTCCCTACAAAGTCCCCTTTTTATGCCTCCTTTGCATTTTAACACAGCACCAAACAATGGTGACATCATGTCGCTGCAGTGTGTGATTTTAGACAGCATGCCAGCATCCAGGAAACAAAAGAGGTGTGGCACGGACCCCAGGGGGTGCGGCAGGATTCAAAGTCAGTTTTTATGTTGGCCAAACACTGTAATGACACCATCACATGATGCCCAAAAACGACTTTTCCTACTGACTTACATGGTTAAAGAGATGTCTGTAAATCAGTGGACACAGTTTTTAACAACCACAATCTCAAAATGATTGATTTCACTGTCAGGTTTAATCCATTCAGTCGAATAACATCTCGTCCTCTGTTCAGAGGGTCAGGAGCTGGTCCTTGCTATTTATGGCCACTGTTCTTCTTTTTTTAATTAGCTGCTAACTGTGGTTAGCTGCTTTTAAAATATCCTGCAGTGGGCCGCGTGCACAACACGCCGCCGAAATGTCACACTAGCGTCGTCCAGCAGACTGTCCCTTTTTACACAGATGTCACTTTGGATCAGGAATTTGATTTAAACTCCTGTCTCTACTTGTTTACTGATGTGCCTGATTTTAAAATAAATAGAAAAAGCACAGTACTAATCACTACAACCTTTTGCAAGGAAAGCATACATTTTCTTTGAAAAAATGAATCTTCTCCAGTCTTTAAATTATACTTAGACTAAATATATATGTGTGTGTGTATATATATGTACTGTATATATATATATATAACAATACATATACATAATATTTATTAATTTACATGACATTTAAATTTTTTTACTTTCTTGTTTTTGTTTGTGTGTTGTTTTTTTATTTTTAATGTGATTGTGAGTTTAGTTGGGAGTATTGGGGTGGAGGGTAGGAATGGGAGGATACGATGGTACTCAGTGTACTGTTATATCTGCATGATTGCCGGCTGGTGTTCCTGATTATTTCACACTCTTCTGAAATAAAAAGCTGAGGAAATAAAAAAAAACGAAAACAAACTTGTGCTGTAATGTGTAATGGTGAGACAGAGATGTTAACGTCGGATGTTTTGGTGTTTGAGCATTCAGGCACTTTTCGGGGGAGTTGCAACAAGGAAGACCATAATAAAGATGTTGTTGAACTGAGATTAAAATGCTACAATCACATTTTATTTCAACATTAAATCAAACATCGCATATTTACGTATTTTACTGATTTTTCATGTTGTTATGCTTTGGTGTTTTTTTTGGTTACGTAAATTTTGCTTTAAATCAATAAATGCTCAATTACTTGATCTGAAAATAACTATTACTCACTGAAGAGATGATCCATTAGACGACAGTGACTGCAGCGAGGTCAATGAAAACACCTGAAAGTCAGAAACAGAGGAGTCAGAATCATCATAAACCTCATTTTGCTCGACCTCAGAAACGCAGGTGCGTTTGAATATTAAAGCACTTCAGCTCAGTGTTGAGTTCATGAATGAGGAGTGTTTAAACTGGAGTTTAAATATTTGGAGCCTGAGCGCCGACACTAATCCAGGTTCAGAGTTAATCCAGGCTGCTGCAGCTCAGCCCGGAGGGAAGACGTTTGGTCTGCATGACTAGACGGCGCTCAGACGAGAGAAGAGACACTTTAAGTTGTCCCGTTCTGTCCCATTGACTGATGTCCAGCTCCTCTCATCACAGCTGAGAGCTCACTGAAGGGAAACCAGTGAGAGAAAACAGACAAAGGAGAGAAAAAGAAGCAGCTGATGAAGTGCTCGAAGAGTCTGAGGAGTCGTGTTACTCCGACATGTTTGAACGTGCTGCAGCGACACAAAAATCACGACCTCATATGGGGACAATAGGCTTCCTTTTAACAGTCATAGTGTGTAATAAAGTATAAAACTGTTTATTTCCATAAAATATTTATAATAAAGTCCAAATGTCCTACAACAAGCACTTCCTAATGAACAAGGCTTGATAATGTTGTTAAAATTGGTCAAACATGTACTCCATATTAAATTACAAATGTTATTAAACAGAAATAAACAAATTTTAACCAGAACATTTTGTCCACTTTTGTGTTAGAATATGATGAATTTTTCAGAGCTAATATTGGCACAAAGTAAAAACAAATACTAAAAAATAACCTTCACTGGTCCAAAGTTTTCTTTGTCATAAGTCAGAGGCAGTCAGGAAAATTTAGAAACAGCGAGCAAATTTTTGAACAAATCTATAATGGAAATCCGCCAACAGTCTCATCTCCTTATGTGATGTGGACACTGTCCCAAGTGATGTGCAACTTGGATTTTTAATACACACAAAAAAGTGATTGACTGGGAAATGAGCTAAGACCCCTCATGTCCTAAAATCTTAAGAACAATCTAAAATCTGAGAAATTTTCTAAAATGATAGAAACATCCTCAAGTGCAGAAATGTCCTAAAAATTACAGAATCGGCCAAAAATCCCAGAGATGGCCCAAAATCCTGGAAATTTCCTAAAATCATAGAAACGCCCTAAAATCCTACAAACGTCCTAAAATCGCAGAAATGCCCTAAAAAATCCTTCAAACGTCCTAAAATCATAGAAACATCTTAAAATCCCAGATATGTCCTAAAATTCTAGAAACATGTATGGGGCTGCTGCCACTGGCCCCTGGCGTCCCCCGATCAAAGCAGGTTTAGTTTTCCTGTTTTACAGAACGAGTAAAACTGACTGACCGACTCTGACATCAGTGTTGGACATCAGTGTTGGACATCAGTGTTGGACATCAGTGTTGGACCTCAGTGACGTTTTTGCGTCTGAATGCGATCAGATCACGGCGTGGTGGGGGCTCATTCATGAACGCGGCGGCACCATCACATGAGCCGTAAACGCACTTTTAAACGTGTCCCTATGACAGAGACAAAGGTTGTCTTCTTCAACTTGTTGTCCTCTTTAATAACAAGCAGCCAATGAGACTCTTCCTCTGTCTGTCTCTTCCTTCACAGGGTCACATGACTCTGCCGTCCCTCTCGCTCGCCCACGGCTTGATTTCACTGTTGATTCACATCACCTCTCTCTCTCTCTCTTTATCGATTAGCCCGACAAGGACATTATGGCTGATGTATGACATTACATGGAGGAGACAGGATGGAGGGCGGAGGACAGAGACATTGCTGATTAGCACCTCGAGGTGTCTCTGTGTGACGTTCCCTTTAGGCCAAATACATCGTGCTGCTTTCACAGTCGTTCTTCAGAGGTCACTCCTTTGAATCCGGGCGTTTTCTCAAATCACTTAACTTTTGAATTTCCCTTATTCTATGTCAAGACTCAGTCATGCCAGCAATCTTAAAACGAAAAAAATCCATTCGCACAGTAAATATGCACATTTCTATTCAGAATAAAGTACTGACCATTAACCCTTTAAAACCTGGAGCAACAGTTTTCCTGTGCTGCATTTTGAACCATTTCACAAGAATTTAAACCTTTAACATTTGTGAAAACTGATTTGACTTAGCCATTAAAACACGGCTAAAAAGGCATGGACTCCTTCAACAAGTTCATGTTGGGACAAAATGTGTCTTCACGCTCGTAAGACAAAGAGTTAAGGAGAGCTAATACAGCTGATTTCTCTTTTCAGGACATCCTGTAAATTAGGGATACTCAACTTGTTTTGCCTGGGAGCCACTTGGAGCCAGGGGCCAGTCGCAGCAGCCCCTACATGTTTGTAGGATTTAAGGACTATTCGGGCACCCAGCACCCATTGGGAGCCAGATTTGGCCCGAGGACCGTAAGTTTAGTATCTCTAGTGTAGACCATTTTTCAAGTTGACAATCGAGGTGTAATATATAATATTTACACGTCATTATGAGTCAGACTGGAGGAGCGCAGTGGTCTGTGGTACTCACAGCCGGCTGAATGTAATCCGGGAACAGGAGTTCAAACATGTAGGTAAACAAACAGGACTGTGGTTCCAGGAGGATTTCCTCTCTGAGTTACAGCTGGAGGATTCAGACGAGCTGCAGGAGACCTGAACTGTCAGCAAGAACAACAGATAAACTGTGTGAGTGTTAGCAGCGTTAAGACGAGCAGCCACGACTATAATGGTTATACATGTAACATATGTAATGTATGTGCTGCACCCAAGTCTCAGACTCAGACACACACACACACACACACACACACTCAGTGTTTTTTAAGGCGCCGCTTTACGAGCCTGTAGCCCGAGGCTCCACATTTACTGCTGGAATTCTGTTTGAAAGAACAAGCTGAGACAGCGAGGGGCTCACAAACCCTGCTGCTCCTCCTCTAATACTACTACTGCTCCTTCAGCAGAGCTCCTCCTCCTCCTCTGACCTGCTCAGGACTCTTCTCCTGGAAAACACTCGGCTGTGTGCACAACCAGCTGCTGCCACCGTGCTGTTGTGCAAGGCACTGACTCTGCAGAGTCCTTGTAAAACCGCTCGACAGGTCTGTCAGCAAACACCACCGCTACAATTCACTCAGCTGCCGAAACAAATACTACCTCTACGACAAAGACTAGTGCTACAAGAATTCAGCAGTGAATGAAGAACCTGCAAGTCATACTTGAGTAAAAGTAAAGATTTCTTAGTAGTAATAATAATAATAATAATAATAATAATAATGAGAGAGAGAGACGAGACTTACTGCGGCTTACCTGGTTAAATACCAGTAAAATAAAAAATATATGTGTGTGTGTGTGTGTGTGTGTGTGTGTGCATGTGAATACATTCAAATGATTTTAAAATACATAAAAAGCCTTTGTATATTTGAAATGTATATTTATATGAATATTAGCATTGGTGGATCTCAGTTTTTCATGTGTGGATTTACATTTCACACACACAGAGTTTGAGACAAACTTTCCATCAGCAGGCAGGTTTCTATTAACCCTCAAATTGCACAAGTTGAAACTGCAAATACAAAATAGGCCAAATGGAAACATATCAATTTAAATAGAAAAAACACAACTCCCGGTTATCGCAACCAAGTTTTTGCACTTACATGAGGTGGTATTTCAGGTGATTCGAGAAAGCCCTATTTTGCAAAACTGCAATGGAAACACTTTTTTCACTTTTATAGTGCATATGATGTGTAACACCAGGTGGCAGTAATGCAACTTTATGGATGCAAACCACTAATAATGCTAAAAGAAGAAGAAAAAGTACAACAAAGTCCCACAACAGCCTAAAAAACATGGCTCAGTATGTGTATACAGAGGAAGAGACCGACATCTTCGTCACTCTGACACGAAACAAAGAAATTAAGGAGATATTGGATCGGCTTTATTCAGTAGCTGCAATAGAAATAAACCTGCCAATGTTTTGGACATCCATCGCCATGGTCACATAACATGGCGAAAGAAGTCGCAGAACATCACTTAATGGAAATGCATGTCATCTTGCAATTTTGTTCTATCGAAATTTCACAAATATTGCTTAAGTTTTGCACAAATCTGTAATAAAAACCCACCTAGTCTCAACAAAAATACATGTGTATCAATCAACTATTTTCAGGTAGCACGTATACTTGTTTACTGAAGATCTTTACTTCCCCAATATGGCGCCCACGCAGATGCATCATGGCCATGGATGTATTATAGAAGTCTGGATACAGCCATAGGGGCGGGGCCTCATTAATTCCTTTGAGAGCTGCTCATTATTGTATGAAGCAGAAAAAGCTCTTTTTTAGGTGCAGAATTGTGTCAAATACCTGGATCTACTGGCCCATAGAGCATGTGTGGTAGAGATAAACGAGAGCCGAGCACAGCCAAGTGTGCCCAAACAGGTAGCTTCCGCTGTCAGCGCGACCAACTTCCAGATAAGCCCCTCGCTAGCTTGAATGGCAGTCTCCTTAGACTTAACTGTTATTGATGGTTTAAATCTAGAAAGTGATAGAAGACATTCCACGGGGTTTTGACGCTCACAAAAAATTACTCAGACATGTCTTTCCTGATGTATGCCAATGGGGAAAAGTCTTTCTGGGCCAGTGTGCGTCACGTGAGACTCGAACCATGTAATTCCACTTTTGGCCACAAATTTGCATCAACGCCTGGCACACTTCCTGGCAACAAACTCAGAGCAACAGCCAATGAGATATCTACGTTTCTAAAATCTGTGAGCTGTACACTATCTACAACAACTTTCAGGTCACAAACAAAAAGAAAAACAAAGCAAAATTGAGACTTAACATTTCCAATCACATACTTTAATTTCTGATTTTTGTTAATGAGCACATCAATGCAAATCAGATAAAGACTCATTTTTTATTGTCTTCCTATTTCTAAAAGTTAGTAGGGAAACTTTTTTTTCCTGATTTTGGTTTACTCATTTTAAAAAAAGAAATCTTTTTTTTTTATTTTTAAATAAAAATAATCTCAGCAAACCAAATACACACATATATACATACACACATGCACAGAATGTTGTTAGCCCTAAGAAGTTGACCACAACATGCGCACACAAAAGCACATACCACACACACACACACACACACACACACACACACAAACAGACTAAAGCCTCCTGCAGACTGTGAGATTTTTGCAACCTTGATGGTTTGATGTGTGCAGGTTGTGCCATGATATCATCCACCGAATCGCAGGCTATGACCTACATCCATCCAGATCCATCCATCCATCCATCCATCCATCCATCCATTTTCTTCCGCTTATCCAGAGTCGGGTCGCAGGGGCAGCAGCCTAAGCAGGGAAGCACAGACTTCCCTCTCCCCGGCCACTTCGTCCAGCTCTTCCTGGGGGACCCAGAGTTGTTCCCAGGTCAGCAGGTCTATCCAGCGTGTCCTGGGTCTTTCCCGGGGCCTCCTACCAGTGGGACATGTCCTGAACTCCTCACCAGGTAGGTGTCTGGGAGGCATCTTAATTAGATACCCAAGCCACCTCATCTGTCTCTTCTCAACGCAGAGGAGCAGCAGCTCTACTCCGAGCCCCTCCCGGGTGACCAAGCTTCTCGGGAAAGGGAAGGGAAGCCCAGCCACCCTACGGAGGAAGCTCATTTCGGCCTCTTGTACCCGCGATCTTGTTCTTTCGATTACTATCCAAAGCTCATGACCATAGGTGAGGGTAGGAACGAAGATCAACTGGTAAATCCAGAGCTTTGCCTTTCGGCTCAGCTCCCTCTTCATCACGACAGATCGGTGCAGAGTCCGCATTACTGCAGACGCTGCACTGATCCACCTGTCAGTCTCTCGCTCCATCTTTCCCTCACTCGTAAACAAGACCCAGAAGTACTTACACTCCTCCACTTGGGGCAGGATCTCATCCCCGATCTGGAGGGGGGCACTCCACCCTTTTCCGGCTGAGAACCATGGCATTGGATTTGGAGGTGTTGATTCTCATGCTGGCCACGTCACACTTGGCTGTGAACCGATCCAGTGAGAGCTGGGGGTCCCGGCCTGATGAAGTCAACAGGACCACATTATCTGCAAAAAGCAGGGACCCAATCCTGAGATCACCAAACTGGATCCCCTCAACACGCTGGCTGTGCCTAGAAATTCTGTCCATAAAAGTTATGAACAGAATCGATGACAAAGGGCAGCCCTGGCGGAGTCCAACCCTCACCGGAAATAAGTCCAACTTACTGACGGCAATACGGACCAAGCTCTGGCACCTGCCATACAGGGAACGGACGGCCCATATCAGGGGGTCTGAAACCCCATATTCCCGGAGAACCCCCCACAGGACTCCCTGAGGGACATGGTCGAATGCCTTCTCCAGGTCCACAAAGCACATGTAGACTGGTTGGGCAATCTCCCATGCACCCTCAAAGACCCTGCCAAGGGTCCAGAGCTGGTCCACAGTTCCATAACCGGGGCGAAAACCGCATTGCTCCTCCTAAATCCGGGGTTCGACTGTCCGGCGGACCCTCCTCTCTAGTACCCCTGAATAGACCTTACCAGAGAGGCTGAGAAGTGTGATCCCCCTGTAGTTGGAACACACCCTCTGGTCCCCCTTCTTAAAAAGAAGGACCACCACCCCAGTCTACCAGTCCAGAGGCACTGTCCCCAATGTCCACGCAATGTTGCAGAGTCGTTTCAACCATGACAGCCCCACAACATCAAGGGCCCTAAGGAACTCCATGCGGACCTCATCCACCCCCGGGGCCCTGCCACCGAGGAGCTTTTTGACCACCTCGGCAACCTCAGCCCCAGAGATGGAAGAGCCCACCCCTGAGTCCCCACGCCCTGCTTCCTCACCGGAAGGCGTGTCGTTGGGATTGAGGAGGTCTTCAAAGTATTCCTTCCACCGATCCACAACGTCCCGAGTCGAGGTCAGCAGCGCCCCGTCCCCACCATAGACAGTGTTGACAGAGCACTGCTTCCCCCTCCTGAGACCCCAGATGGTGGTCCAGAACCTCTTCGAAGCCGTCTGGAAGTCATTCTCCATGGCCTCACCGAACTCCTCCCACACCCAGATTTTCACCTCGATGACCGCCATAGCTGCACTCCGCATGGCCTACCGGTACCTGTCTGCTGCCTTTGGAGTCCCACAGGCCAAGAAGGCCCGACAGGACCCCTTCTTCAGCTTCAGCTTGACGGCATCCCTTACCGCCAGTGTCCACCAATGGGTTCCAGTGTTGCCGCCCCGACAGGCACCTCCCACCTTATGGCCACAGCACTAGTCAGCCACCTCAGCAATGGAGGCACGGAACATGGCCCACTCAGACACAATGTCCCCCGCCTCCCCCAGGACATGGTCCAAGTTCTCCCAGAGGTGGGAATTGGAGCTCCCTCTGACAGGAAACTCTGCCAGACATTCCCAGCAGACCCTCACAATGTGTTTGGGTCTGCCAGGTCTGACCGTCATCCTCCCCCACAATCGGAGCCAACTCACCACCAGGTGAGGAGCCCACCACAGGAGCCTCAGTACTTACCTGGCTAAGAGTCTGTTATAGGTGCTTTCGAGTTTCTTCCCCACCCAGCCTCTCAACACTCACTGCATTCACTGCAGCAGGTGCATTGGACTCTCTGTTGGAGGGTACAAACTCGATATTACCCAGGCTCTTCACACTCACTGTACTCACTGCAGCAAGTGCTTCAGGCTCTGAGGTGGATGGTACAAGCTCAATAGCATCAGAAGCCTTTGTGCTAATCTGACTTAGAGTCTGTTTTGGCTGTTTACGAGCCTCTTCCCCACCCCAGCTTTTAATACTCGCTGCTGTCACTGCAGCCAAGGTGTTAAGGAAATTGAAAGAAACCTCAGGGGTGGCAATTAAATGGATGTCCTCCCCTCCACGGACCGCTGGGTGAACGACAGTCATCCTACTTGTCTAAACGTCCACGCAACCAGTTCCACATCCTGACAAACCAGTTCCTCTTCCTGGGTCTTCTGTTGCTCTCTCTCTGGTTCCTGTTCAGGAGATCCTGGCAAATCTCCGTCCATTCGTTATCCTTACTTTCCAGGACTTTAGCTGCTTCTTCACGTTGGATCTTCATTTCCTGCTCAGTCAACCTCACGACAGACTCGAGCTGGGCAATCCTTGCTCTCTGGCTATTCATCTGCTTGACTTTGTCTTCCATGATTTTCTGAAGCTGGCTAACCTTGAGGCAAAGCACTTTGTCCTCTTTCGTGTTGAAAGGCCCTTTTTGAATAAAGAGGTCTTTTTGCGTATTTGAATGAGCTGAAACCCCACCAAGACTCTCCACACTAGCTGCACTCACTGCAGCAGTTCCTTCAGAGTCTGTGGTGAGGGGTACAAACTTGATATCACCCAGGATCTCCACACTTGCTGCACTCACTGCAGTAGGTGCATCGGACTCTGTGGTGGAAGGAACAAACTTCACACCATCAAGAGCCTTTGTGCTCACCTGACTATGAGTCTGTTTCAGCCATTTATGTCCCTCCTCCAACCTGGTACTGAGATCCATATTGATCGTAGTTGCAATATCCAATCTAGAAGAGAAGTTAAGCTGAGCCTCCTCTAACCGATGACGGAGGTCCTCGTTTTCCTGTGTCATTTGCGCATCCCTAAGACGATACTCCTCAACCTGCTCCAACTGACGACAGAGGTCCTCATTTTCCTGTGTCATTTGCGCAGCCTTAAGACAATACTCCTCAAGCTGCTCCAACTGACGACGGAGGTCCTCGTTTTCCTGTGTCATCTGCGGCTGCTTAAGACGATACTTCTCAAGCTTCTCCAGCTGACGACGGCAGTCCTTGTTTTCCTGTTTAATCTGCTCCTGCTTACGACGAAACTCCTCAAGCTGCACTTTACAGTCCCTGTTCATCTTTTGTGTAAGAGCGATGGTCCTGTCACGCTCTTTCAGTTTGTCTTGAGCCTCACACAGCTGTACTTTCAGAGTTGAGACTTTGTCTGCATAATCCCTGCCAAAGGACGGTATGGTGTCTTTACCTTGGAGCCGATTGAGGACTGCAGCCAGGGTCACAGCATTGCTTTTCAGATGGGGTCTATCTCTGTTGCTGCAATGTATCAGCTTCACCTTCGTGAGTTGTAGTCTTTTAATAACATCAACCTCCCACCTGTTAATATAGGCTTCCAATTGGCCATCCACAGGTCTTGGGTTTGCTAAGGCCATTTTTCGTTGTCCTGTTTGTGGTGTTCTCTGTGTTTTGCCTCAGTAAACAATAGCTGTGTCCCAATTCAGGGTCTGCATCCTTCGGAGGCTGCAGCCTACGCGGCCTTCGGAGGCGACTCCTTCGGAGGCACCTCCGAAGGCTGCATCAACCGTTGTTAATTGGGACAGTCTAGCCTTCGGAGGATTTCCTGGTTGCGTCACCAGATGTTCCCGCCCTTACCCCTACAACAATTTATTCCTGCTGTCGAGGCTCGCCAGAAAGAGAGAGGGGGAGAGGGGGGGAGGGAGGAAGAGAGAGAGAGAGGGGGGTCACTAAAGCAAAGAAATTGTTTTATTTTTAAAATTTACTTTTTATTTAAATTTTGCTGGAGAAGGAGGACAAGTGCCTCTGTCCACGTCGGAAGCTATTTTTTCGCGCAGTAGAGCCTCCGTCAGCGGGCGGAGCTCTCCTCTGCTGCGGTTGGAGCTCTCCTCTGCTGCGGTTGGAGCTCTCCTCTGCTGTGGGCGGAGCTCTCCTCTGTCAGCGGGCGGAGCTCTCTGCTGCTGTGGGCGGAGCTCTCCTCTGCTGCGGGCGGAGCTCTCCTCTGCTGTGGGCGGAGCTCTCCTCTGCTGCGGGCCGCACAGCGGGGCTGCTAGGTGGCTACGTGTTAGCATTACTAACGTCACGTATTATGAATGAAATTATGAGACTTTAATGTCCCTCTAAGTTTAACATATCTGGCGTTTGATTTTCAAATGAGTAAAAACCCACATTAAGTTAAATCAACGCTCCGATCTCCGCTCTGTGCCGCCATTATTTTTGAAGATCGCGGGCGCGCAAGGAATCTTGGGAAATGGAAGGCAGCGAAGGATAGTAGCGATGTGTCCTCCAAACAGAGGGAAAAGGAGGCCGCATTTGTGGGCTGCGAAAGGAGGAGCCTTCGAATTGTGATCAAATGGGACAGCCTTCGCGCAGCGCTGTGACGTAATTGGCCTTCGAATGCAGCCTGCCTGTCAGCTGTGGCACATCTACGGAAATGGTGGCTCGCCATTTTTTTTATTCGTCCTTCCACGTTTGACAGCATGAACAGACGGTAAAAACTGTGTGTTGATGATTATATTGACTCTGTGCCACCTTTTACTGCAGTTTAAAAGTCTCTCTCTGTCAGAGAGATGAGGAAATACAAAGACGTCTGTTTTACTCCAACTTTCCTGCTTCCCTTTCAAAATAAAAGCCCTAGAACAACGTCTCTGCGGGCAGATTCCCATCAGTTGCTGATACATCACATTTTGTTTTGAAACATTTACAGGTGCGTGTTGTCAGCAATGCAGGAGGTGCATGACTTCATAGATGACTGGAATTTGTGCTAATAAATGTGGAATTACAGAACTCACAGCAGCCGGCAGCGACGTTGCAACAACGCTGCATGTGTGAGCACCACAAACAGGAAACATGCTGCAGCTTGGTGTTTTATTATTTTTTTCAGGATTTCTTTAAAGGAAGGTTTTTGGGCCATTTTTAAAGAAAACATGTTTGCTGTTTTTTACTTTAAAATGATTTAAAATTTACTTCTTGGACTTCCTGTGAGACGAACACACAAAAAACCCTATAACCAAATCTGATCTGATCTGATCTGAAATGATGATATTTCATCAAAATCATGTTATGTTATGTTTAATTTAAAATCTGTCCAAAAACAAAGCATTTGCACAAACTAATCAGCAGCCCGACAAGAATGAAAAAAAGAGGTTTTTTTTCAACTTTTAACTTTAAGTTTTGAAATTTAACAAATACTTCATGGCAGAGGGAGGGTTCATGCATTGTCCCCAAGTAACTCAGGAAGGCTCAATAACAGTCCCTAACCTTAACCATCATAACTACATACTTTACCCCAGACCAGGTCCAACTAGGACATTATCAGGATTTTAGGACATTTATCAGATTTTTGGAAATTTTCAGGGTTTTAGTGAATTTCTTTGATTTTAGGACATTTCTAGGATTTTAGGACATTATCAGGATTTTTAGTAAATTTCTTGGATTTCAGGAAGTTTCTAGGATTTTAGAATACTTCTGGGATCATTTTGTCAGTCTGGGAATCGAACCCATGACCATCCAGACCCAAGTTTGTTTCTGCAAACTTTAAAATAATTTGTATCTTCTGAAATAAAAAGCGTGTGTGTGTGTTTTGTGCAAAGCTGAGAAACAGAAATAGAAAGCTGCAGCAGGTGAGGTTTTTTTTTTTTTACTGAGAATCAGCTGATGAGATGGGAACACACACACACACACACACACACACACACACACACACACAGAGTCTGACATGACCCATTTCCCCTCCTATTAAAGCATTACTTGCCTTTGTGTCGGTGCATTAGCATGAAAACAGAGTCGGTGTGAGGACTTTCAGACGGCCTGCAGCTTCTCTCATAACAAAGGAGCTGTTGGGTCCAAACCCTCGCTGGGGGACTGCTGCTGCAGCTGATGACAGCTGGGGGGGCTGGATTCAGGTGATTCCTCCAGGTGATCTTCTTGTCTTCTAAAGAACACAAAAAGAGGTTACACTGTTTAAAATTATTTTTAACACTCCTGTTTCAAAGTGGAAAATACAGGAAAACTTTTAAAAATCAATTTTGGAACATGAAACCACAAACATATGCACACACAAAATTTTCTCTGCTTCTTGTAAGAATTGTTAAAAAATCAAATGTTGGTTTAAGATGTGAATGTAAATTTAAATGTAAATCTAAAGGGTCAATTTGACACTTAACAGCAGAGACCTGTCTGAAATGATCAGTAATAGTACTTAAGTCAAAAATATTGAAAAACAAAGGAATGTGGTGAAACAGATTTGGTGAAACGAGTGTACAACGTAAACTTTTTGAAAATGATTTTTAATGAAACTAGTGAATTCCTATCAGTAAATCATTATCTGTGAGGGGTGAAAAACATGATTACACTAATTATTAATAAAACTGATAATTTTTTTTTTTTTGTTGCTTATTTTCAGGTAAATTTCTTGTAACTTTTTCTTTTTTTGTTAATTTTTGGGCCATGTCATGCTGCCTTTCCATGTTTTTGGAAGAAAACATGCCAAGGCTCTAAAGGATTAAGCAGAAATGAACGAGAAAAAAATATAATTTTCTTACAGTGCACATTATAAATGAAATAATCACAAAAACAAAATCAATTATCAAAATAATAATAATAATGATAATAATAATCTGCAAAAGACCTTAAACATGGACTGTCGGTCATCATTGAGGCTGTTTAAATGCCTTTTTTTCAGATCGTGTTTTTAATTGACTGTAAATGCTATTAACTGTATGAAAACATGTTTATTATTGCTTTTTTTTATTTCTAGTTGTTATACATTATAACTGTTTGTTCTTTTGACAGATTTGATGTATTTTAACTGGTTTGCATATTTGTTATCCGTTTGATCTGACTTATTTTAGACTCGTTTATTGTCGTCTTTGTTCATGTTCTGCATCATTGAAGGTGAGTGTCTCCCAAAACTGATTTCCTGAGTCTTAAATAATGATTTGAATGAATGAATGAATGACTGAATGAATTTCCAGGTTTACATTATAATTTGAATAAGTCCTTTGTGGGCTTCTATACATTTACATGTAAAGGCCAGGGAAAGATTTGAAATGACCACAAAGAGAATCAAGAGAACCACAAACAAATGCAAAACTGCAGAGAGGCACAAATTAACTGCAAAGGGACACACAGTAACCAAAAAAGACAGAAATTAACTGAGAGAGACACAAATTTACTGAAAAAAGACATGCAAAATCACTAGAAAAGACACAAATTAATTGAGAGATACACACATTTACTGAGAAAAATTCAAAAATGAACTGAGACAAATCAACTTAAAGAAAGATGCAACTTACTGCAAAGATTGACAAAATGACCAAAAAGACACAGTTAACTGAGAAAGTCAGAAAATACTCTGAAATAGACACAAATTAACTGAAAGAGACACAAATTAACTGAAAGAGACACAAATTATTGCAGATACATAACATGACTGGAAAAAAGACACAAAATGTCCAAAAAAAGCCTCAAAATTCATTGAAAGAGACACAAAAAGACATTAGAAAATAACAAAAATAACTGCAGACACACAAAATGACAGAAGAGTGACACAAATTAACTGCAAAGACTCACAAAACAATCAAAAAGACACAAAATTTACTAAAAAAAAACACATTAAAAACATACAAATTAATTGCAAAGACACATAAAATGACCAAAGACACAAAAATGAACTGAAAGACACACAAAATGACCTAAAAAAGAAAAAAATACCCGCCAAGACACACACAATGACTGAAAAAATGCAAAATTAACTGACAGAGAAACAAAATGACCTTAAAAATGACACAAATTAAGTGATAAGACATATAAACTGACCAGGCAGGGGCCCTTCTGTGTGGAGTTTGCGTGTTCTCCCGTGTCTGCGTGGGCTCTCTCCGGGTCTCCGGCTTCCTCCCACAGTCCAAAGACCTGCAGCTCAGGTTAATTGGTGACTCTAAATTGCCCTTAGGTGTGACTGTGAGTGTGTGTGGTTGTTCGTCTCTATGTGTCGGCCCTGCGATGGTCTGGCGACCTGTCCGGGGTGACCCCGCCTTCCGCCCTATGACAGCTGGGATTGGCTCCAGCCCCCCCGCGACCCTGACGAGGACAAGCGGTTACAGAAAATGACTGACTGACATATAAACTGACCTTCAAAAAAACACAAATTGACCAAAAAGAGAAACAAAATAAACTGTAGAAGACATCAAAATGACCTATAAAACCACAAAAAGATGGTTAATGAGTGAAGAAAACAAAAGGACAATCAAAAAGCATCACTCAGCTGAGGGGCCTCTTGCAGTCTGTGCCCCGGGGCCAGTGCCTGATAATCCGCCCCTGCCTACATGCGTCTTTCTGCACGCTGCTGTCCGCCATTCATTTTTTTCTCTCATCAGACCGCCCAACTCCTCCAGCGTCTCCGTCTCAGTGAAACGGGTATAAACTGAGGGACATTTTGATGGCTCACCGAGTCATCAGTAACATCTGGTGGCAGCTGGAGGAACTACAAACCCAATAACCCCCCCCAGGATAAATCATTTACTTATTAATCTTCATCATAAGTCAACATTTTTATGTGTTCTGACTGAAATATTTACAGAATACTTTACAGTTACTAGTAAACTACTGCAAGTAAATTATGTGGTCAGAAGTGGACAAGGATGAGAGAATAAAAAATATGAACTGGTATTTGATCCAAATGTAAAATCTCTTTTTCTCTTTTTTGCCTATTCTATATACTTTATGTAAACTGAGTATGAGGTTGAGCTGAGCTTATTGGTTTATTTTGGCGTATAAATGTGAGTTGTTGTAGCTGTCGTATGTGTGTATGGTTTTTATTTTGTCATTGTGGGTCTTGTTTTGATGGTAAAGGTCTTTGTTAAGGGTCTTTGTCCTGTTTAATGATTTTTTTTTTTCTTAGTTTGGTGAATTACATGTGATGAAAATCTAAATAAAATTTTACAAAAAAATTAACTTCAAATCCAAGTAAAGCAAATCCATTTATCACCAACATCAGTCCTAATCATAAAAATCAGTTAATTTCCAGAATTTTAACCCCTTAAATGCCAGGTTTGTGAACCCAACAAACCCACAAAAAAATTATTATTTTCACCATACTAAGTAGATTGTTTTTACTAACACTGATTTCATACATTATTATTTTTGTGCAGTGTCAAATACTCAAACTAGGACATTTCTTGAATTTAAGGAATTTCTAAGATTTAAGGATGTAGGATTTTAGGACATTTATCACATTTGAGAACATTAACAGGATTTTATAAAATATTTTAGAACATTTTAAGGATTTAGGATATCGATCACATTTTAGGACATTTCTTGGATTTAAGGACATTTATCAGATCTAAGGACATTTGTAAGATTTAAGGATGTATCTAAGATTTTATAACATTTATCAGATTTTAGAACTTTTACTGGATTCTAGAACATTCATTGCATTTTAGGACATTTCTCTGATTAAAGTATATTTCTGGGAAGGAGGGAAGCGGCACCTCTGGCTCAGTGATTCACAGACTGACTGACAGGAAGCCAGGGGGCCACGGACAGGAGGCCAGGGGCCACGGACAGGAGGCCAGGGGCCACGGACAGGAGGCCAGGGGATGTCTGACGCAGCGGCTGGCAGCACAGCTCTCCGACAGTGCGGGTCTCTGACAGAGCGGGTCTCTGACACAGGGGCTGGCAGCGCAGCTCTCCGACAGTGCGGGTCTCTGACAGAGCGGGTCTCTGACACAGGGGCTGGCAGTGCAGATCTCTGGCAGAGTGACTGGCAGCGCAGATCTCTGACAGCGCAGATCTCCCACACAGGCAGGCAGAAGGGGTCCGCGGCAGAACTGGTCTCCGACACAGCGACTGGCAGAGGCTGGCAATGCGGAACTCCAACAGCCCGGATCTCTGGCACAGGCTGACAGCGTGGATCTCTGACACACCGGCTCACTGCACAGATCTCTGACAGCACAGATCTCTGACACAGGCAGGCAGAAGGGATCCCCGGCAGCGTGGATTTCCAACACAGCTGCTGGTAGCGCGGATCTCTGACAGAGACTGGCAATGCAGAACTCCAACAGCCCGGATCTTTGGCACAGTCTGGCAGCGCGGATCTTGGACACAGCGGCTAACAGCGCGGATCTCCGGCACTGGCTGGCAGCGCGGATCTCAGACACAGCGGCTGGCAGCACTGATCTCAGACAGCGCAGATCTCAGACAGCGCAGATCTCTGCCACAGAGGCTGGCGCACGGATCTCCGACACAGCTTCTGTCCCTGGATCACCGAAAGTGCAGATCTCTGACACAGCAGCTGGTAGCGCAGATCTCGGACACAGCAGCTAGTAGCACGGATCTCGGACACAGCAGCTGGCAGCGCAGATCTCTGACAGAGGCTGGCAGCGCGGATCTCCAACAGCACGGATCTCCGGCACAGGCTGGCAGCGCGGATTTCTTCGACAGCAGCAGTGCAGATCTCAATCCCTGAATTAAAAATAATAATTACAAATGATGTCACACCAGAGGACAATTATAAGGACTGCACATATACACACAAACAGAATCAGACAGATGTCCCCAGCTGCAGCTCACAGCCCATTAGCCATGTTTAATTATTGATCTCTATAGAGTCTTGAAGCAGGCAGATGGACACACACACACACACACACACACACACACACACACACACACACACACACACACACACACACACACACACACGATGATGTCATTAGCCAGTGAGTAGTCTCTCTGATGATTTTATTAAGAAGATGATTCATGGTTAATGTTGGTTGAGACTACTGAGGTAAAAACATTTCAGTTTGTGATGTCTGTCTTTAATATACTTCATATATCTACCTTAAACATAAATATAATAATAATATATCCATGTGAATACGTGATTTTTACATATTAAAAGTCATAATTATATGTATTGATCAGTTTAGAAGAAGTCATTCGTGTAAACAAACACTGAACAGTATAGGAACATTGTCATCCCTTCAGAAACTGTGCTGTCAATCAATTTGAAACTCAGAGCATCGTCCAGTCTGTGGCTTGAATTTTGAAGATGGGCGGGGCTAAAATGTTGCATTATAGTAGATCAGAGACATTCAGCCTGCTTTGTTTGGGGGCCACTTTTACAAAATGAAAAGACATCAAGGGCCAATCTCAGCAGGATGTTTCTGATTTTCTACAATTTTTAAACATTTTTTTTGATTTGAGGATATTTCTCAAATTTCAGCACATTTTTATGATTTGAGGACATTTTTATGATTTTGGAAATTCAAACGTTGGTCATTAATGTCAGGATGATCTCTAGTTGAGAGATCATCCTGACATTAATGTTCATTCGGATGTCTTTATATTTATAATTTACACATTTCTGACAAACCCAACAAAAATCTGAAAGTTTTCCTTTTAAGACTTCCTGATGTGTCCCCCGCCTGTCCTCGAGTCGTTTTATGTCTCAATCAGTGACTTTAAGCTGCTGTTTGTGTTGTAGTCTCTGCCTCCATCTGCTGGCAGCACACACACACCAGCACAGGTCATTCTCACACCCGTCTGCTGCACGTTCACCTGTTCTTATTTTGATTTCGCTCATGTAATAGTCTCATGTTGTTTTACTGTTTGTACTGAACTCTAAACTACACTAACCTGTGTAAAAGCTTTCTGATAAGGTTTGACTGATATTCACTTGACAACTAAATCTTTTTTTTTTCAAGCAATACATTTTGTTTTATTTAATACCAAAATAAAATAAATGATTGATTTTAATTAGAATGACTGGCTGATCAATAGTTGTATTTCTGGATTTAACACCTTATTGTATGATTCTACTTTAGAATCAATTTTATTTTAATTTCATTATCTTTGCGTGATTTGCTTATTCATTTATTTTTTGTTTGCCATCATTATTGTTTTGTTATGGAAATTTAAAAAATTGAATTAAAAAAATTGAAGCTGTTGAACTCAAAATTCTTAAAAAAAAAAATCTTATAAAAAATTGTAATATCTAAAAGTTTTATTCAAATTAAAACTGTGAAAAGGCAAAAGATGAGTTAATTTTATTCTAAAGATAATGCAGTTTTACTTTGCAGTAGTAACAGTTGTACTTAAGTTACAATAGTAGTATTTACAGTACTCGCAGCACCGTCAGTGGATATTTTACTGTGTCTGCTGCCCTCTTGTGGCTTGACTCAGCATCACACAGCAGATTATTGTGAATATCACAGTTTAAAATGTTGAAAAAAAGTCATACTCAAGTATGTAGCAAAACTTCATACTACAGCATGTGGGGAAAATGGTTAAAAAAATACATAGTATAGCATTTTTGAAAGCATTATAGTATACAATGTGGAAGAAAGGGTCCAAAAAGTCAACATTTTAAATTTAAGGCATGTGGTAAAAACAGTCAAAAAAGTCATCGCCCCAGATGTTGATAAAACTTATGGTACAGCATTTTAAAGAAGTTTATCGTGTTGAAAAAAGAACGGTCCAAGAAGTTTAAAGAAAAAGCAAAACACTTTAATTTAAACTTGATAAAGATTTTCTACATGATTTAACTTTTACTTTAAAGGCCAATTAAATAAATAAAATTATGTGAGTGCATTTTTTCAATTTGAATTTTGTCTCTTTGCAGTTCTTTTATATATTTCTTTATAAAACAGATATTTAGATGTTTTCGTTGAGGCGTGTTGATTCACTGAGTGATGTCAGGTCAATACAAACTGATTTTATGCTTATCAAGAGGTTTTAACATGAAAGAAATTATGGAAAAAATAATAATAAAAAGCTTTTTATTAAAGGTCCACTGTGTAGGATGAAGGGGGATAAATCGTCAATACTGCACAATGCAAAAAAAAAAAAAAATTAAGCATTTTCAATATACTACATGCAAAGTAGATTTTTTAAAATTAAAATTAACCCTTGGGCCCAGTAAATACTACACATGCTCGTACTCTGGGCACAAAATGTGATTTTCAATATATTATATATACACTAATATAATTTTCTACTGTCACTGAAATATTTTTTTTAACAGGCATCAGTACTAATCATAAATATTAATATTCTTTCATTTAAATTTTTTAACCCTTTAAATGCCAAGTTTTTGTCCATGTTTTTAGATAAAAAAACACAAAAAAGTCATTTTTTCAATATACTTCAATATATATGCTAAGTACATTTTTTTTTATTGTAGCTGCTGACAGTCTGGGATATGTCAGTGTGTGAGTGTAGCTGCTGACAGTCTGGGATATGTCAGTGTGTGAGTGCAGCTGCCGACAGTCTGGGATATGTCAGCGTGTGAGTGTAGCTGCCGACAGTCTGGGATATGTCAGTGTGTGAGTGTAGCTGCTGACAGTCTGGGATATGTCAGTGTGTGAGTGTAGCTGCCGACAGTCTGGGATATGTCAGTGTGTGAGTGTAGCTGCTGACAGTCTGGGATATGTCAGTGATCAGCAGCTACATTGACTGTGACAGGTCACCTAGTGGAAATAGCATGTATTTCCTCCATATGCCAAATATGGTCAAAATGACCTCATCAGGTGGAAAATAGTCAAAATGACAAATTCAGAGTCAAAAGCCCAGAATGACACCCAGAAATAATACAAGTCCTGTTTTTCTGCTCTGATGGCTGTGGGATCAAAAATGTCAGTTTGAATGGGTTTCAATGGAGCATTTTTGGACCTGAACAGTCTGAATGTAACTATTTAGTTTCCACAGTGTATTTTAGACTTATTGTAGGAGCTGAGCTGCAAATTCACTGATTACACTCAGATACACAATCTGGACTACATTTAGGACACATGCATCAACACACACACAGTTATCACAACAGGAAGAAGAAAAGAGACTCAAATGAGTGGATTTCGGCTAAATTGATTTTTGATAACGGGGGACAGAAGGACGCCGCCCAGCTGTGAATCTGTGACGAGCATCAAGTCTCAACCTGAACTCAACTCACGCCAATTCTCACCCGCTCCTCCTTCATTAGCGAGTCTCACAGAAGGTGGAAATGATGCGTCAAACAGCTGCACTAAAGACTGCATCAGGAAACTAAACACACAAAGGTCCACTTTAAATGCAGACTCATGTTTACCTGAGCTCACCTGCTGACGGCGGCGTGGGTTTCATTTCTACACTGAAACACATTTTTAAAAATGGGGTTTTTCTGCCAGACAATTTTCAGCATCAAAACTAAACTTTCTGCATTCTGCTGTTCTTTTATCCATCACTTCATGGTAGAAATGTCTTTTTAAAAATAAAAATCAATAAAAAAAAGTATCAGCATCTTTGGTTTTTTGTTTTTTTTTTGGCATTTTCTTCTAATAAGACATTCCACACAAAAAAGACTTATAATTTATAAAATAACAAACAGAAGAAAACCAACATAAAAGGCGAGTGTACAGCTACACAAACGCTTCATGCACGCCAAAAAGTCGTGAGCTCCAAATAACCAGAAAGAAACTATCCCAGACCTCAGAAAACCTCCCCCTCACCCGAGCCAATGAATGAAAGCATTAGCATTAAAATATACCAGAAACAGTAAAAGTAAAAAGTACTCAGTGACTGCAGTAGAGACATGGCCCGTTTTAACAAGCATGGCTGACTGTCAGGAGAGAAGAGAGCGAGGCGTGTTTCAGTTCAGGTTTCAATTTAGGATGATAAATTACTTATTCGTGTTAAAATAACAGAAAAGATCTACAGCCTTTTTTCAGGGAAAACTAGAAATGTCCTAAAAAAACCTAGAAATGTCCAAAACGAATCATCCTAAAATACCAGAAACATCCTACTATCCTGCAAATACTCTTCAATCCTAGAAACGTCCAGAATGAAACGTGCTAAAATCCTAAAACAACCTCAAATCCTGAAAGTCCTCAAATCCAAGAAATGTCCTACAAAAACTCAAATGTCCAAAATAAAATTGTCCCAAAATCCTAGAAAAGTCCTAAAATCCTAAAAGTCCTAAAATCTCTGAACATCCTGAATCCTCTAAACATCCTGAGGCCAAACAAAGTAAGTACAGAGTAAACCTGATGTGTTTAATAAAGGTTTTCAGATTTAATATCTGAAAAATCCTAAATCAGCTAATAACACGCACACAGCGTGTTTAAAACATGTTTAAGCTTACAGCGTGTTTAAAACATGTTTAAGCTTACAGCGTGTTTAAAACATGTTTAAGCTTACAGCGTGTTTAAAACATGTTTAAGCTTACAGCGTGTTTAAAGCGTTTAAACTTACAGCGTGTTTAAAACATGTTTAAGCTTACAGCGTGTTTAAAACATGTTTAAGCTTACAGCGTGTTTAAAACATGTTTAAGCTTACAGCGTGTTTAAAACATGTTTAAGCTTACAGCGTGTTTAAAACATGTTTAAGCTTACAGCGTGTTTAAAACATGTTTAAGCTTACAGCGTGTTTAAAACATGTTTAAGCTTACAGCGTGTTTAAAACATGTTTAAGCTTACAGCGTGTTTAAAACATGTTTAAACTTACAGCGTGTTTAAAACATGTTTAAGCTTACAGCGTGTTTAAAACATGTTTAAGCTTACAGCGTGTTTAAAACATGTTTAAGCTTACAGCGTGTTTAAAACATGTTTAAGCTTACAGCGTGTTTAAAACATGTTTAAACTTACAGCGTGTTTAAAACATGTTTAAACTTACAGCGTGTTTAAAACATGTTTAAGCTTACAGCGTGTTTAAAACATGTTTAAGCTTACAGCGTGTTTAAACTTACAGCGTGTTTAAAACATGTTTAAGCTTACAGCGTGTTTAAAGCGTTTAAACTTACAGCGTGTCCAAAATTGTTGAAATTTACAGCGTAGAAAAACGTGTTGTGCAGTAAAATGTACTCAGAGTATCTATAGTAAAAGTACATGTTGTGAAGTAAAATTTATTCATAGTATCCACAGTGAAGTACATGGTGTGCAGTAAAATGTACTCAGTGAATCTTAAGTAGAAGTACATGTTGTGCAGTAAAATGTACTCAGAGTACAGACAGTCGAAGTACATGTTGTGGAGTAAAATGTACTCAGAGTACAGACAGTAGAAGTACATGTTGTGTAGAATCAAAGTTGAATTTCTGCTGTGAAGCACAAACAAATAAATAAAGTTTAAATGTTTAAATAAAGTTTAAATCTTCACTGACCGCGTGCAGTCCTCAGCGGGGAGCAACATAGCGAGCAAACATTTTGGCAACCTGGCGGGGGGGGGGCTGATGAGTGAACGCAGGTGTGTGTGCGCGCGCGTGAGAGAGCAGCGGATCACAGCGGGAGGCCGCTCTGAAGGTGACGCGCCTCCACACGTGAAAAAACATCCCGCGCAAATATGAGAAACAAATAAACATCAAAATTACATCCGTGACGCAATAAATACATAAATGAATAAATAAATGGATCCATTATTCAGATGATTGAAATCGCTCCTGTACGGAGAAATGTAACAGAAAAATGGAAAAAAAGGAGCTGTGTGTTTGACCAGATCTAATCTGTGGTGGTCAGGTGATGCTAATCTTAAATAATCTCAACAAAAATAAAATACAAAAAATTTTTTATATTAATACTTATATTGCTAATAATAATATAGAAAAAATACTAGGCTATTACTACTACTTCTACTACTACTACTACTTATAAAAGAGTTTGTTAAAATATAGGAATGATAAAATAAAATAAAACTAATTAAAGAGAGATTTTTGATCCAAAAAGTACTTGCCTGGTAAAAAAAAATAAACTACAAAGATTAAAAAAAAAAATCAATATTGGTAATTATAATAATAATATTAATGATAAATAATAATAATGCCAATAATATTATTAATAATATAATAATAAATCACTAAATTATATAATTAGATAAGTCAAAAGTACAAGAAAATTACCAGAAAATTGAGCCAGAAATAGTGAGTAAAACAAAAAAAAGACTTGGAAAAAGTAAGAACTATCATAATTGTGTACCATAACTCTTAGTAGGTTATCATAATTCTGAATAAAGTTTTTTCTTTAGCTTTTTGTTTTTTCCCTTCACATTTCTCTGTTGTGTTTTTTTTTTTTAATGTACAAATTCTTGCAATTTGTGTAA
This sequence comes from Plectropomus leopardus, assembly GCF_026936395.1. NCBI lineage: Eukaryota > Metazoa > Chordata > Actinopteri > Perciformes > Serranidae > Plectropomus > Plectropomus leopardus. Next base: position 35,492,721 of record NC_142187.1, on the reverse strand, counting down.
CATTTCTTATCAAGTTGCTGGTTGCCTTTTCCCCATGTCTCTGAAAGAGTTTGCATTTTCTCGGGTTTCAGAAGGTTAAAAACTTGTGAAAGGTGACGTCCCTGCAGATTTTAAGGGGTTAAACATGGCTACGTGTTGAAGCCTCCAGAGGGCGCCAGGAGAGCTTTTTCCCTTTTCCTGTGTTTTTTGGTCCCAGGCTGCTGGCAGACGCATGTGTGGGTTAAAGTACAGCGTTTCCATTCAGAGTCATGTAGCAGCGTAGGTTTGGTATTCCTGCTGTTTACCATGAACCCTGCCCTGCCCCCCCCTGTCTGCTGTCTGTCCCCTAAAACCCCCCAAACCCACCCGGCCCACACCGACCCACATCAAACACTCCTTTGATACGCATGGCCTTTATGTGTGTGTGTGTGTGTTTGAAGGCGTTTCCATAGCATACAAGTAAAGACCTTTTTTTTTCCTCATAATTTGCTCTAGTGTAAAATCTGAGGTGGATTCACGTTAGAAAAACCGCAGAGGATGTTGGATTTTAGCTGCAAACTGAACAAACTGCAGGCGGAGTTTCAGAGCAGCTGTTAACAAATCCAGGAGACGTGAAGAAATCCCCCAAAGTGCAGTAAAAACCACGAGAAACCGTCCTGCGGGGAGTCTCTGCAGAGACGCCGAGGACCGTGTCAAAGAAGAAAACCCGAATCTCACAAAAAAACGAAATATTTCACAGATTCAATCATGTTTTGAGAAATGAATGAAAACTGAAACTGTGAGGGATATTTAAGACTTAATGAATCATTTTGATGTGTGTCGGCAACATTTTGAGGTGAAGATTTAGAAGTTTGGGGTCTTTTTTTGCATTTCCAGGCCTGAAATGTGACGCAGAAACTCGTGTTCAGTGTGTGTTTCCAGTTGACCTTTACACTCATTTCAGCTCAAGTTGTTTTAATGATGTAAACACTCGTGTGTGTGTGTGTGTGTGTGTGTGTGTGTGTGTGTGTGTGTGTTTCGGAGGGTCGGGTGTGAGAGCTGTTGCACGTCTGTGATGTAAATGCTGCATGTGAAGCTGCAGACAAAGACAGAGCTGCTTTTGTTCTTCCATGACAGAAAAGGCCTCTGCAGATCCTGAAATGGCGGCCGGCGCTCAGCGAGGCCGAGCGGCGGGACGGAAACCCCGGAGCGGAGCCGCAGCTCAGGACTGGATCTGGATTCTGATCTGGTTTCAGGTTTTCCTGCTTCGACATGAACTCGTCCATCGCGGTGAAGGACGCAGGTGTCCTGTTTTCTGCATGTTGGACGGACAGATTAGAGGCTGCGCGGCTCGGGACATTGTTGGTCAAATTACTGCTGAGTTTGACTGAAATCAGAGAGGAAAAAGGACAGTTCGTCTGCCGCATCGCTCCGAGCTCTGTCCATCACTGGAGCTGTCCTCTCATGTTTTATTATCAATAATCGACATCGCTCGACTGAAAGGTCGCTGCTGCTTCTAGATCAGGGATCAGGGACACTGAACCGGCTTTGACTGGGGCCAATTATGGAAAATGACAGGAGGGCCAGGGGCCACAGCAGCCCCGTACATGATACTATTCTTTTTTTTCTTCTACAGCAACCCTGCCTTGTGGTTCAGTCAATGAGCTAGTGTCCAACCTTAATCCTAAAATGTTAAATGTGATAGATGCCATCGCTCCAATTAAGTTGAAGGTTGTCTCTAGCAAGAAAAGATCTCCGTGGAGAAATGCCATGGCAGTGAAAATGAAAAAAGAGAGTGTCGGAAAGCTGAACGCAGGTGGCGAAAATCAAATCTACAGATTCATTTTGACATCTATAAAGAGAAACTTCACACTTATAATCTACAGCTGAGGAATGCAAGGCAGTCTTTCTTCTCAAACATTATCACCAGAAACAAAAATAATGCTCGAGCACTGTTTTCTACTGTTGAGAGACTAACAAACCCCCCTGTGTCAATAGCACCTGAACTTCACTCTGCCAGGGCCTGCAATGACTTTGCTTTTTTCTTTCGAGAGAAAATTCAGAATAATAGACAGGCTGTGAACTCTTCAACACCAGGTTCAGGATCTGTGCTGTCTGTCTAAAAACCATTTAAACACCATGACGCAGTTTAATCCAATCAATGACAAAAATCTGGAGGACATTCTACACCAACTGAGCTCTTCCCACTGCTGTCTGGATGTCTCACCCACAGATTTTTTCAAAAAAGTTTCACACGTCATGGTATCTGATCTCTTACAGATTGTAAACATGTCTCTAAGTTCAGGAGTCTTCCCACAGACCCTGAAAACAGCTGTTATTAAGCCCCTCTTAAAAAAGAACAATCTAGAAAAGACCTCAATGAACAACTACAGGCCGATATCAAATCTTCCTTTTTTAGGTAAAATCATTGAAAAGGCTGTGTTCCAACAGCTAAATTACTTCTTAACAGTCAACAGCTGCTTTAACGTCTTTCAGTCAGGTTTCAGACCACATCACAGCACTGAGACAGCTCTGGTCAAAGTGTTTAATGACATTCGCTTAAACACAGACCATGGCAGATCTTCAGTTTTAGTGTTATTGGACCTCAGTGCTGCATTTGACACAGTCGAACTATCTGGGACTATCTGGCACAGTTCTTGATTGGTGTGCATCCTACTTAAAGGGCAGGGATTATTTTGTGTCAATAGGTAACTTTAGATCTGAGCAGACCAAAATTACATGTGGAGTCCCCCAAGGCTCCATCCTGGGGCCTCTTCTGTTCAACATCTACATGCTTCCACTTGCTCAGATCATAGAAAAAAACAAAATAGATTACCATAACTATGCTGATGACACCCAGCTCTACATTTCAATGTCCCCAGGTGACCATAGCCCCATACAAGCACTGGGTAAATGCATGGAGCAAATATCTGAATGGATGTGCCATAACTTTCTTCAGTTAAACAGAGGAAAAACTGAGGTAGTTGTTTTTGGACCCAAGGAGGAACGTCTTAAAATCAGCATGCAGCTCCAGTCACTTCAGTTAAAAACCTCAGACCAGGCCAGGAATCTGGGTGTTGTCATGGATTCAGACCTGAATTTTAAAAAACACATACAAACAATTACAAAGCCAGCTTACTATCACCTCAAGAATATTTCTAGGATTAAAGGTCTGATGTCGCAGCAGGACCTTGAAAAACTTGTCCATGCATTTATCTTTAGTCGAGTTGACTACTGTAACAGTATCTTCTCTGGTCTGCCTAAAAAGTCAATCAGACAATTGCAGCTGATCCAGAACGCTGCTGCTCGAGTCCTGACTAAGACCAAGAGAGCGGACCACATCACTCCAGTTCTGAGGTCTCTACACTGGCTCCCTGTCTCTCACAGAATAGACTTTAAAACTCTCTTGCTAGCATATAAAGCACTGAATGGTTAAGGCCCAAAATACATCAAAGACCTTCTAGTCCAGTATGAACCATCAAGACCACTCAGGTCATCTGGTGCAGGTCTGCTCTGTGCTCCAAAAGTCAGACCTAAACATGGAGAATCAGCATTCAGTTTCTATGCTCCGTATATCTGGAACAAACTCAGAAAATATCAGGTCTGCTGAGAGTCTGACTTCTTTTAAGTCAAGGTTAAAGACTCACCTGTTCACTGCTGCCTTTGACTAAAAGGCTTTTTACTTTTTAAATTTAAATTTAAATTTTACTGTTATATTTTACTTCGAAACTCTGCACTGCAACTCTTATTTTAATATATGTGTTTTTATATTTTTGGGTTTTATCTGTTGTTTTCCTACTTGCTTTTTTTTTTTTTTTTTAATCACCTTTTACATGCCTCTTTTATAATGTTTTAAATGTGTTTCCTTTCCCCCTGCTGTTGTATTTCAATGTTCTGTGTGAAGCACCTTGAATTGCCTTGTTGCTGAAATGTGCTATACAAATAAACTTGCCTTGCCTTGCCTTGCCTAAGATTTTAGGACTTCTCTCTGAATTTAGGACATTTCTTGATTTTGGGACATTTAAGAACAATTAGGATTTTAGGACATTTCTAGGATTAGAGGACATTTCTCTTATTTAAGGATTTTTTATGATAATAGAATGTTTCTAGGATTTAAGGACATTTTCAGGATTTTGAGATTGGGGAATTTTCTAGTATTTAGGACACTTCTCTGATTTAAGGATGTTTATGTTTGGATTTTAGGACATTTCTAGGATTTTGGGATGTTTCTCAGATTTTAATATATTTCTAGAATTTTCAGACATTTCTAGGATTTGCAGTACAAAAATATTACACTATGTGAATATGTGCAACATAAGATAATGAGGTAAGTCTGTGGAGACTCACAATCAGGGGTCACTGCGTGTAAAAACACAGGCGTCTTTTAAGTTTCACCAGATTCATTTTTATTTTCTGGATTAAAGTTTATTTAAGTGCATTTTAGTCTCTTTTCTTCTTCCTGTTGTGATAACTGTGTGTGTGTTGATGCATGTGTCCTAAATGTAGTCCAGATTGTGTATTTGAGTGTAATCAGTGAATTTGCAGCTCAGCTCCTACAATAAGTCTAAAATACACTGTGGAAACTAAATAGTTACATTCAGACTGTTCAGGTCCAAAAATGCTCCATTGAAACCCATTCAAACTGACATTTTTGATCCCACAGCCATCAGAGCAGAAAAACAGGACTTGTATTATTTCTGGGTGTCATTCTGGGCTTTTGACTCTGAATTTGTCATTTTGACTATTTTCCACCTGATGAGGTCATTTTGACCATATTTGGCATATGGAGGAAATACATGCTATTTCCACTAGGTGACCTGTCACAGTCAATGTAGCTGCTGATCACTGACATATCCCAGACTGTCAGCAGCTACACTCACACACTGACATATCCCAGACTGTCAGCAGCTACACTCACACACTGACATATCCCAGACTGTCAGCAGCTACACTCACACACTGACATCTCCCAGACTGTCAGCAGCTACACTCACACACTGACATATCCCAGACTGTCAGCAGCTACACTCACACACTGACATATCCCAGACTGTCAGCAGCTACACTCACACACCGACATATCCCAGACTGTCAGCAGCTACACTCACACACCGACATATCCCAGACTGTCAGCAGCTACACTCACACACCGACATATCCCAGACTGTCAGCAGCTACACTCACACACCGACAGATCCCAGACTGTCAGCAGCTACACTCACACACCGACATATCCCAGACTGTCAGCAGCTACACTCACACA
>NC_142187.1:35465000-35482500 GCF_026936395.1 Plectropomus leopardus | reverse complement strand
GACCAGAGACAGAGACAGAGACAGAGACAGAGACAGACCAGAGACAGAGACAGAGACAGAGACAGACCAGAGACAGAGACAGAGACAGAGACAGAGACAGACCAGAGACAGAGACAGAGACAGAGACAGACCAGAGACAGAGACAGAGACAGAGACAGAGACAGAGACAGAGACAGACCAGAGACAGAGACAGAGACAGAGACAGACCAGAGACAGAGACAGAGACAGAGACAGAGACAGACCAGAGACAGAGACAGAGACAGAGACAGAGACAGAGACAGACCAGACACAGAGACAGAGACAGAGACAGAGACAGAGACAGACCAGACACAGAGACAGAGACAGAGACAGAGACAGAGACAGAGACAGACCAGAGACAGAGACAGAGACAGAGACAGAGACAGACCAGAGACAGAGACAGAGACAGAGACAGACCAGAGACAGAGACAGAGACAGAGACAGAGACAGACCAGAGACAGAGACAGAGACAGAGACAGAGACAGACCAGAGACAGAGACAGAGACAGAGACAGAGACAGAGACAGAGACAGAGACAGACCAGAGACAGAGACAGAGACAGAGACAGACCAGAGACAGAGACAGAGACAGAGACAGACCAGAGACAGAGACAGAGACAGAGACAGAGACAGAGACAGACCAGACACAGAGACAGAGACAGAGACAGAGACAGAGACAGAGACAGACCAGACACAGAGACAGAGACAGAGACAGAGACAGAGACAGACCAGAGACAGAGACAGAGACAGAGACAGACCAGAGACAGAGACAGAGACAGACCAGAGACAGAGACAGAGACAGAGACAGACCAGAGACAGAGACAGACCAGAGACAGAGACAGAGACAGACCAGAGACAGAGACAGAGACAGAGACAGAGACAGACCAGAGACAGAGACAGAGACAGAGACACAGACAGAGACAGACCAGAGACAGAGACAGAGACAGAGACACAGACAGACAGAGACAGACCGAATGTCTCTGACTGATTGTCATTTTTATTGTAAACGTATATCGGTTCCAAATTTCAGTCATCAGTCTCGTTAACTTCGGTAATAATCGGTGTTGGAATCGACCCTGAGAAACAGTCAGTCAGGTCCTAATATGAAAGGGTTCTCCGGTGGAACCCTGTTGGTGGGTTGTACATTAAACCATTGGAATATAAACGGTTCTTGACAGAAATCCTGGGTGGGATCTAGATTAAACCCTTTGAATAGAAAAGGGTTCCAGGTAGAACACCTACAGTGGGTTCTAGATAAAACCCTTGAAATACCAAAGAGTCTTGAAAAAAACCCTGGATGGGCTCTAAAAGAAACCTAAAAAGGTTCTTTGCAGACCCTATTAGATGGTAAGGTTCTGGGAACACCAAAGAAAGGTTCTCTGTGAAATCATTTTTAGGGGGTTCTGGGCGGAGCCTGTCACAGGTGGTTCCAGGTATTATCCTTTATGCTGGTTCATTGTAGATCACTCCGAAAGGGTCCAAGTTGGAACCATAATAAAAAGTTCTGAAAGGGAACCAAAAACGGATCTCCTACAGGAACAAGCCAAAGAACCCTGAATGGTTCTAGTTAGCACCTTTATTTGTACAAGTGCTCAAGGAAAGTCTGTCAGTATAATCGCTAAAACGTAGTTTACGTATTAAATGTGCTTAAAGTCTGCGAGGAGAAAAATGGAGCTGTGACGTCATGGAAACTAGTTTGTGTCACGTCTATTTTTCTGTTTTTTATATTTCTATTTTTTTATTCTTTCTGCAAATCTCATCTCACCATTTTCTTTACAACGATAATAAAAGCTTCTCTTATGGAAACTAACTGTTTTTCTTGCTGTTTTTCTTCCGAACGACTCCATTAAAGGCTCATCAGTGCATTAATTATGCTTCCTATATGAGCGGAAACACATATCGAGATCTGATTGATTAAATTTTCGACATTAATCCAAAAACTGTTGTTTTTTTAGATGCCAAAAAGGTGCACAAATTCACCTAAAAATGCCAATTTCAAGATCTCGCCTGAGAATTTCGTCACTTAACGCTCTCCTGTCGTGTCATGCTTCGATTTATACGCGTCTGTCTCTGCACAGCTGACCGTCACATATTGTTTTATGGTTTTCTAAAGATTTCGGGCAAATTCTTTATTTCAAAGGCATATTGACTCTAAATCTGTCGTGCTTTTTCAGACTTGCTCCTTTATTTAATCCGGTCCAGAAGCATCAGCCCCCATTCGTTACGTTTGGTCCAAAACCTCCTGGATGAGTCACACCGACGTTTGATCTCATCTTTCTTTAGATGAAGACAATTCTGGAGCAAAGACCTGAAAAAGGGGTTAAATGACAGCTGGAAACCTATTTTTATGATTTACCTTTTTAAATTAATGAACTAATTTATTAATTAATTAACATATTTATTCATTTTAGTATTATTATTATTATTAGTAGAAGTAGTAGTATTGTGATAATAATTATAATAACTTATTTTTATATTTATAAATATATTGATTCCTGTATGTTGTTAGGTTTTAAATGTAAATCACTTTGAGCTGCATTTCATGTATGAAAGGTGCTATATAATTGTGATTATTATTATTTAGTCTAGCTTTTAATTTATGTAAGTCTTTTATTCATTTTATATTATTTTTTCTCATTTTTACTGGTCTTATTGGTCTGTACTTTTTATTTTTTCACTTTAATATTTCATTTATCATCAAGTGTCTTTTGATTCTCTTATCTTGTTGTCTTTTTTGCTTTTGTGTTGCGTTTTTATTGTAAAGCACTTTGAATGAAAAGTGCAGCAGCATTTAAGTTTATTATCATTATTTAGTGGCGTCGTCTCCCATCGTGACATGATGAGTTCACGAGGAACAAACTGCTGCTGCAGCGCGGCCTCACCGAGCTTATCAATCGATACCACACACACACACAGTGGCACACACACACACACAGTGGCACACACACACACACACACACGCTCAAACACACACACAGTGGCGCACACACACACTCACACGCTCACACACTCACACGCTCACACACACACACAGTGGGGGGAGGAGGTAATTTGAGATGCATTTCCTCACAGGTCTCATAAAGCAGCAGACTGATTGTTTCCTCTGGGTCCTAAAGTCCTTCACACTAAAAACAAACCTTTAACATTCAGGTCTCACCTGTCTCCCTTCAGCAGCTGTCCTTATGTCCATTTGTCCGTCTGTGTGTGTCCCTCCAGTGTCAGTGACCTGGTCTGAGATCTGTCTCGAGGGCCCACAAGGATCTAGAGACCAGAGGATGGACACTGTTATACACATAACGAATCCTGAATGTTAACTCTGTTAAATCTGAGCAATTAATTTCTTTAAAAAAACATGACAGCAATGAGCAACTTGAGAAGAAATGACCCAGAAATTAGCAAAAAATTAGAAAAACAATTACAAGAAATTTACCTAAAAATTGGCAGAAAACAACAAAACAAAAAAAGTCACACTCATAATTTATCTTGATTTTTTTTTTGACCCCACTGCATACTGCTTGTATCAAAGTATTGTTATTTATCAATAACATAACAAAACAAGAAAAAACAAAACAAAACAAAGAAATGACCTGAAAAACCTTCTTAAAGATTAATTAAATCTTATTATTGTGCTAATTGTAGATTATAGATCATAGAGCTCTGTGGACATTTTCCCCAAGCTTTTTTGATTACAAATTCCTAAATCTAATAATTTCTTGCAATTTTGTGGGGCATTTCTTGCCCATTTGCTCATTGCATTTTTCTTCCAATGTTTTAAAAGGAATCAAACCAATGTGCTGAGATTTCAAAGGCTTGTAAAGGAGTCTGAATGCATAGCAAGAAAAGTGATGTCCATCCAGGTTTCAAAGGGTTAACAGAGATCTCGGAGGCGCCCTGTCTGCTGGAAGTTAAGTTTATATCGGCTCGCTGCTGATTTGTTTTGCTTCTTCGTGTTCCACTTGGAAGTTGCGGAGATGTGGTCGGGGTGGAGTCGCCTCCGTGGTTATGTTAAACTACTAAAACACTCTGGGGCCAGTTAATCATCAGGGTTTCTGTTAAATGTTAATAAAGTAAAAATGTTGTGTTTCAAGGCACTTTTACAATATTTAACCACCTCCTTATATAACCAAGTGAGCTGTGACTACTCAAAGGACGAAGTTAAATTGTGGTTAAATGTGGAGTCCCACAGGGCTCGATACTGGGGCTCCACATGTTTCATTTTATACTTTTAACCCTTTGAAACTTGGAGCTAAATCGCCTTTTCTGTTCTGTGTTCGGACGCCTTTCACAAGTACTTAAACTCTTGAACTCTGAGCAAACTCGTGTAATTTCTTAGAAAAAAAAAACATAGGGCATAAAAGCTATGAGCAAAAATGTCCCGCAGTATACAAGAAATTAGTAATTTGGAATATTTTCTAAAAAGGAAAAAGCCAGTAAAAAAGCTCTAAAACTAACCTATGTTTCTGATTAACACAACTATGCATTTATATTATTTTACTGAATTATATATATGTTTTACTAATTTCCAAGAAATGTTGTGTACTTTTTAATAAAAAGTGTTTCAACCTTAAAACTCTGAGCAAATTGGTGCGATTTCTTCCAAAAACATGGAAATAACAACTTCATAAAAAAATGTTCTACACATTGCAAAAAATTTGCAAAATTTAGATATATATATTCTAATAAATAAAAATGTCTAGGGAAAAAAGAGAAAAGCTAAAGTAAAAACTTAATACATGACTATCATAACTACACATTTAAAATGATGTTCTAAATTAAATATTTTTAAAGTACTTATTCTGAGTCATTTCCTTTTTTTGTTGTTTTACACTTTTTCTCTTGCTTTTTACAAGTTTTGTCAAAGTTGCTAGTTTCTTGAGCAACTTAGCAAGAAATGTCCTGCAGTTTCCAGGAAATCAGTAATATGGCAGAAGTGAAAAATCTCTATAAAAATAGCATGTTTTAAATTATTTTACAGATGTTTTTTGTATTTACTTCTGTAATTAATTTTAACAGAAGTTTTTTCGTGCCATTTTCCAGTTTGGCTTCTTTTTTTTTCTTGGTTGCTAATTTCCAGGTTAAATTTCAAGTAATTTTCAGAGAAAATCAAGAGGGGTTAAAAGAGTTAATTTCAGTTCATTACTGAAAACAATTTTTAAATATTCCACTAATTAATGCTAGTTAACAGTAAATCTCCATTTCCCCCAAATTAGCACCAAATTACAGTTTTTCCAGAAAGAAAAATTAAACTACCAACCTGTCAAAGTTTCCCAGAAGATTTCAGTCTCATCACCGAGCAACAAAAAAAAAAAAAGATCCAGACTCAAAATACGACATCCATCATTTAACCCCTTAGGGCCCACTTCTAATATCAAAAACACTCGTAACGCTCTGTGCACAAAATGAGCTTTTCAAAATCAAGTTTTAAAAAATATTATACATTAATATGATTTTATGCTTTCATTGAATTGAATTTGTTGTTTAAATGCCAGGCTTTTGTCATGATGCCGCTACGATTTAAGATAAAAAATATATATATTTTCAATACACTACATGTTAAATAGATTTATTGTAGCTGCTGACAGTCTGGGATATGTCAGTGTGTGAGTGTAGCTGCTGACAGTCTGGGATATGTCAGTGTGTGAGTGTAGCTGCTGACAGTCTGGGATATGTCAGTGTGTGAGTGTAGCTGCTGACAGTCTGGGATATGTCAGTGATCAGCAGCTACATTGACTGTGACAGGTCACCTAGTGGAAATAGCATGTATTTCCTCCATATGCCAAATATGGTCAAAATGACCTCATCAGGTGGAAAATAGTCAAAATGACAAATTCAGAGTCAAAAGCCCAGAATGACACCCAGAAATAATACAAGTCCTGTTTTTCTGCTCTGATGGCTGTGGGATCAAAAATGTCAGTTTGAATGGGTTTCAATGGAGCATTTTTGGACCTGAACAGTCTGAATGTAACTATTTAGTTTCCACAGTGTATTTTAGACTTATTGTAGGAGCTGAGCTGCAAATTCACTGATTACACTCAAATACACAATCTGGACTACATTTAGGACACATGCATCAACACACACACAGTTATCACAACAGGAAGAAGACAAGAGACTAAAAAGAGACAAACAGACACTAAATGGTTAAAGCACCATTTGGGTAGCAGGGAGATGAACTGAGAGCTTCGTGGTGTTTCGCGGGTGTATTTAGTGAAACTTTTGTGACTCAGACAGAGAAAAAAATGAAGCTGTGGATATTTTGAGGCCTGGGCTGGTGGTTTGAGCTCAGATCTGTTTGTGGTTCTTCAGAGGCGAAAAAAAAAAACCCTCGGCCCACAAACAGGTTCCTGCTGGTCTCTGATGCACCTGAAACCATGAATCCCCCCCCCCACTGTGTGCTGGTGAAAATGACAAAGACCATCAGGACAAAACAAAAGTCACAACTCCTCAGACCAACAAAGAAGCTTCAGGTTTCTGGTGAGAGTGAAGCTGGAGGCGACGTTTCCCACCGCCGCCGCGCTCTGAAGACCAGACGCCGCTCAACACAACACGAAACATGAGAGGTGGAGGTTTCGTGTTTTCACTCCAGCAGCGGGATCACGTGTTCATCCCCGAACCTCTCTCACACATCAGTATGAATTAATAAAAGGCAAACTACTGGTGTTTCCCTCTCCGTCTCTGTCGTATCAAATTACACGGACATAAAATCTAATAATTCACTAACCAACGAGAAAATCATGCTTCGAATTCTCCAATAATTTAGTATAAAAAATGTAGTATTAAATTTTAGGACGTTAACTTAGAAACGTCCTAAAAACCTAAAAGCATCTTAAATCCTACAAACTTCTTGTTGTAAAATATGAGAAACGTTCAAATATCTTCGAGGAATCCTAAAATCCTAGAAACTTCCTAAAATACAACACATGTCCAAAAATCCAAGAAATGTTCTAGATGCCTAGAATTGTCCTAAAATCCTAAAAACATCCTAATGTATAAGAAACGCAAAAATTCTAGAAATTTTCCAAAATCCTAGAAAGGTCCTTAATTCCCAAAAATGTCCTAAAATACAAGAAATGTCCTAAAACTATCTGAAAATCCTAGACATCCTAAATTCCTAGAAAACTTCCTGAAATCCAAGAAATGCCTCAAATCTCTGACCTGTCCGAGCATCCTAAAATCCTGCTGAAATCCTAGAAATGTCATAAAATATGATAAAAAATCCTGAAAACAGACTAAATTTCTAGAAATGTTCTCAAATCTAAAATGCTGCAGCTCACAGAGCGTTTGATATCAGAGTCTGTCTGAGATCAGTCACACACACACACACACACACACGTGCACACACTCACACACACACGTGCACACACTCACGCACACACACACACACACACACACACACACACGTACACACACACACACACACACACGTACACACACACACACACACACACACACACACACACACGTACACACACACACACACACACACACACACACACACACACACACACACACACACACACACACACACACACACACACACACACACACACACACACACACACACACACACACACACATGCACACACTCACACACACACACACACACACACACACACACACACACACACACACACACACGCACACACACACACACACACGTGCACACACTCACACACACACACACACACATGCACACACACACACACACACACACACACACACACACACACACACACACACACACACACACACACACACACACACACACACACACACACACACACACACACACACGTACACACACACACACACACACACACACACACACACACACACACACACACACACACACACACACACACACACACACACACACACACACACACACACACACACACACACACACACACACACACACACACACACACACACACAGCGGCCTGCGGTCATTAGAGCGACGCAGAAAAGCAGCGTCTGATTTACGGGAAAAGAAGCTGCGTGATTTAAAGCGCTCGCTGCGCTCGTTTGACGTGTCACAGAAATCGGGAGCGGGGGGGGCGTGTCTCTGAACTGGGACAGCGCTGCGTCCCCGTCGTCCCCGCGGAGACGAGAAGCAGGTTAATTAGCTCTATCGGATCAGCACATTAACGAGCTGTGATTCAACAGGAGGCAGACGGACTGATCCCGACGAGCGCTCAGCGGGAGGTCACGGGGCGTTTAAGGACAAGGTCGGGGCGCTGTGACCTTTGACCCCTGCTCTCTTATTACAGCTGCGGTGGCATCGATGCGGGACGATTCACGTTCGTTACGTTTGAAATAAAGCCTCTTGATCCGTAACGCTGACCTGCATTTGTTCAGATTCAGATTTGGCACTTTGTTGTTAGACTTCTATATTTGACTTGTTGCCACTTTGTGTCGCAGCTGCTGCACGGTAACTTTCCTCTGAAACGCAGCGCGTTTTAACCCCTTCAAAGCCAGGCCAATCTGCTCGATTTCTCTCATAAACATGGAAAGCAAGTTATGAACAACTGAATAAGAAACGACCGCCCAACAAAAACTACCAATAAACCCGTACAAAAAGTAAAAAAGAAATAAATCAATCGTGAAATTAACACCGAAAAAAGAACAAAACAAAAAATGACACAACGGTGAGAAACAACAACACACAAACAAACAAACAAACAAAATGCTTTGAAAATGTACAATTATGTAAAAAAATAACTCTAAAAAATCTAATGATTTTAAGCAGAAATAACAAAAATACAAAAAAGGGTAATTAAAAATTTAAAAATTACAATTCTGTTAAATAATTTAAAAAATGAAATAAATAAATTGCAGGACATTTCTTGTCAAGTTGCTCACTATCTATATCCTCACGTTTCTGTGCGGAAAAATTTGTGAGAGGCGTCTGAACACCGTTTTATCTCATGTTTTAACCCTTTGAAACCTGAGCCACTTGACAGAAGGTAATGAGGCCAAAAACAAATAAGAAATAGGTAAAAGTATCACAAAATTATCCAAATTATAATATACAGGCACAACATGACTTATTACCTATTACACGACATTACGACCGACACGATTACCTATTACGACACGACCTATTACCACGACACCTATTACCCATTACCCACCGACCTGCAGGTCATCAACATCAAAACAGCCTCAGTGTCACAAAAATACAGCCAAGTTCGCTCTGTGTCACAGACGTGACAGCGTCTGCGTTTACATACAAACGAATATTCCAATATTACTGCAAATATGACACAACAACATTTCAGGACACTACAGATTCTCCTAATGTCATTTTTGTCCCTAAAATTTGTGTTGCGTTTTGGGAAATTTTATTTTGTACTTATTCTGTTTACAGCGATAAAAAAGGATAATTATTGTTTTGTTTTCTGTAATGTTGTAGTGTTTGGGAACATGCTGTGTTTTGGGAAATATTGTAGAGTTTTAGGAAATGTTTTGTTCTGGGATATTTTGCAGTGTTTTGAAAAATGTTGGTAAAAATTGGTAAATTTTGTATTTACTTTGTTTACAGGGATAAAAAAAAGGAAATGTTTTGTTAAATGTTTTGTTTTCTTGTTTGGGGAAATGCAATCTCCAAAAATCTTCTAAAATCCTAGAAATGCCCAAAAATCTGAGAAATATCCTATTATCAAATGTCCTAAAATCCTAGAAATTTTCGAAAATTTTAGAAACGTTCTAAAATCCAAAAACATCCTAAAATCAGAAAAAGTCCCAAAATCCTGGAAAAATACGCTAAACTCCTAGAAACTACCTAAAATCCTTTAAAAATCACCAAAATTTTGAAAGATGGAAAAAAAAAAAATCCTCAAATTTTTTTTCTAGAAAAACTGGCAAACCTTTCTTTGAAAAAAAAAAATTGGTGGTAAAATAAATCCAAAATAAAGCTCTTTAAATTTATACATCCCTCCCCTCAGCCAAAATAAATACGTTCCTCTGAGGTGATTAAAAAATGATTTGACACGCCTCCCCTTTTTGCACCACCCCCTCATCAATAATGTCCTTAGTGGGGCCAGATTTGGCCCGCGGGCCGTAGGTTGAGGATCGATGTTTAAGGCTCATTTTTGGATGAATGGGTTCACTGCCTCTCCAGACTCCGTCTGTGTGAATCCTGTCAGACCCAAAGCTGTGTGGTGATACGGCGCCCAGTGTGACACCGACAAGGTCGTGGTGGTCAGAAATAGTCACCGAGCCGGACGCTCTCATTGGCTGTGGCTCGGCGCGCCCTCAGGAGCGCCCTCTGCCGGCGGCATCAGAGCGGAGCCCGCCGTGTCTCTGACGACACTGCGGAGAGCCGCAGGGCCTCTCCGTCACAGCGGACCCTCCCTCACACCCTCCCTCCGCCCCGCCTGGCACGGCACGGCACCGGCAGCCACATCGCCATGGTGACCGGCCCATTTTGCCGGTCACCACAGTGTGAGGTCAGTGTTTCCATGGCGATGGAGCAGATGAACGGTAATCCGTCCTTGTTTTTGCACCGTGGAAACAGGACGGGCGGGAGGTGGCAGAGAGGGGAGGGGGAGTCATGAGCATGTGTTAGCATGTGTGTGTGAGCTCCCTCTCACTAAAGCTGCAGCCTCCCCCTCGGCACCTCCTCCTCCTCCTTCTCCTTCCTCTCCTCGCTCTTAATAGCGAATTTGCAATAATGCACTGCAGAGCAGGCAGGAGCCAGCAGACGATTAAAAGGCGCTGATGATCCAGAGTTAAAAAAATAAAACGAACAGAACGAGGTCACCGCAGACAGGCGGCGTCTGACTGCCGCTGCTGCGTAATCAGCTCCTGCAGGAGGCAGAGCCGCAGCAGAGACGCAACACGGCGGGAAGGACAGCAAAGGACAGAGCGCAGAGACGCGTGCACGCCGAGCCTCAGGTCGTCTGTGGGCTCTCCCAACACAGATTTCTGAGCACCTCTCTCACCGAGACCGTCACCGGGACCGTCCCCGGGACCATCAGCGGGGGCTGTCACCGTCACCGGGACCGGCACCGTCACCGACTACTGTGGCTTACTTTTGTTTTTTAAGGTTTAAAAAAAAAACAAAGTAAAAAGTACAAAATAAATGACCTGAATATATGTTAAAAAAAGAAAAGAAAGAAATGAAGAAAAAAACAAGACAAACAAGACAATTATTAAGTGCTTAAAAAGATATTTAAAAAATAAATAAAAATGAAAATAACTCCCTCCCGTGGAGACAGAGTTGGCAGAGAAACTGAATGGTTTTGAGATGCAGATATATTAATTTTCTAATATGATTATTTTAGTGTTTTCCTGGATTTTTAATTTTTTTTCTCGAAACATGTTTTTACCTCGCCTTTTTTTCCAATCATTTTCTAAACCAACTAAACAAAACCTCCCTTTATTTTATTGGTTTCTGCTGTTGTTTAACCCTTTGAAAACTATGCAAATTGCCTTAATTTCTTTCAAAACATGAAAGAAAAACATGAGGAGAAAGCAAAGGAGAAATTACCGAAAAAACATGCAAAAAATTAGTATAAAATACTAATTTCATAAAATTAAATTAATAATTTAATTTAAAAAAAAAAAGACCTGGAAATTAGTATAAATAAAAAAGAAAAGACCAAAAAATGAAATGACCTGAAAAAGTGGTAAAAATTCTAAGAATTTCGTAACATAATTGTGTATATATATATTATTTTTAGCACTTTTCCCCCGGTCATAATCCTGTTTGTTTTTTTGCTTTTTTGTTCTACTTTTTGTGAATTGTGGGGTAAAATGTTTAACAAACTGGAATAAATTAGATTAAAAAAAAAAAAAACAATAACCAGCAAGAGAAAAAACGAAATATGCTCGTAATTACCATAACTACAAATTTAAATTTTATGTTACAAATGAATTATTTCTAAGCAGTTTTTCCAGGTTATTTCTTTTGTTTATTTTACTGTCTTTTTCTTTTTTTATAATAATAGTTTTTTTTTGAGTAATTTTTTGTAATTTCTTGCTAGTTTTTCACGACTTGTTAAAGCTGCTCATTGATTTTTTTCCATTTAAAAAAAACTATGATAATGTCAAGAAAACTTTCTTCATAATTATAATAATGAATACATTTATTATTTTTTTAAATATTATTTTCCATTTTAGCACTCTTTTCCTTGTAATTTTTCTGTTTTTTTATAAGTTATTACTTTGTCTTTTTTTCTAATTTCTAGCTAATTTTTGGGTCATAACTTGAATGCTGCTTATTGCCTTCTTTCCATGTTTGACAGAAATCGAGCCAGTTTTTATTTTTATTTTTAAGTTTTTTCTTCTTTTCGCTCCTTTTTAAAAATGTAAGGCAGGTCATTTTGTATTTGGCCATTCTTTTTTGCTTCATATTTTTCGTTGTCTATTATTATTCCTTTGTTTTTTGGTCTGTCTGTTACTGTATAATATTTGATTTCCTTTTTTCACACGTTTGAAATAAAAATCTGCTTGTGTTTCAAAGGGTTAATGAACAGCTGGTTCAGATCACCAGTTTGATCTCATCCACTTTTGTCGATGATGTTGCGTTTCCCTGCAGCTGCCGCCGGATGAAGACTCAGATTTTACGGATATTTTTACTTGATGACGTGATGAGAAAACGTCTCGGGGAGTTTGTGGCGTTCGCACCTCGCAGGGTCGCGTTAAACTGCAAAACATACTTTAACGAGGTGAAAGCGACGTATTCTGCTGTGGTTTCGCGGCATGCTGTTAGGTGAGCAGATTAACGTCGCGTGAAAGGAGCGGCCCCCGCGGCGGCGGCGGCGTGAGGCAGCGTTGCACGTTCCCAGCGTGAAAACGAACCAAGAAACGCTGTTTTCACAAAGTGCAGCGGCTGCAGGTCGACACCAGCGGCACATTCATCATCTCTGACTCCTCTTTTTCTCCCCCACCATCACCACCCCGCCTCCCTTTAAAACTCCCCTCCTCTTCCTCCTCTTTCTCGCTGGCATCTTTCAAACGCTGCGGACGCTCCTGATTGGCCGGCTGACGGGCTTCACAGTGAGGTGTGAGAGGGAGGCAGCCAATCACGTGCTCCCTCCGTCTCCCAGCCCCCGAGTTTTCCTTTTTTTCCCCTTTTTAAAAACCTCCCATGAATATTCACCCGCCTCTACCTCCTCCTCCTCCTCCTCCTCCTCCCCTCTGAGATTTAAATCTGAGCCTCCCTCCCCGCCTCCTCCCTCCTCTTTCTTATGTAGAGGAACAGCAGCCTCTTGCAACATGGAGGGACGGCAGCTCGCTTTGTGCTGCTGACACAATGGACTCCAGCACCCCCCTCCTCCGCCTCCGCCTCCTCCTCCCTCCCTCCTCCTCCTCCTCCTCCCTCTGCATATTTTAGGTTGCAGCCTCTCTGCTCACAGCTCGGGCTATAAATAACTCGGCAGCCATCTTATCTTTTTTGTTGTAACCCTGTGGAGGAGAAGAGGAAGAGGAGGAGGAGGAGGGGGGGGGGGCTCGAATATGATGAGGGTCACGTGAGCGACAAAATTAGGCCTTAAATCCTCAGCATTAGTGAGCAGTTACAGAGTCGCCCTTAAAAACGCAGAGCAGCACGCTGTTTTCTTGTGCTGCGTTCAGACATTCAAGAGAATTTAAACACTTCAAACCTCAGAAAACTGGTTTGATTTCTTAAAAAAAAACAAAAAAATTAAAGAAAAAGGAAACGTGGCTCAAATGTTCTGCACACTGCAAGAAATAACAGTAAAAGGTGGCAAGAAAATGACCCAAAAATGAGCTTTAAGAGAGAAAATGATAAGATTATTTTTTTAAAAAAAGGTAAAAATGTCACAAAAACTAACTTAGATTTTTATTGTTATCATTTTGAGCACATCTTTTGTTTGTTTTATGCTTTTTCGTCTTCCTATTTTTGCTCATTTTTGGGTAATTTTCTTATAACGTAACTTTTGAAACGTGGATCGACATGCAGTTCTCCTGTTTCATTTATCATTATCATTTTTTAGCACATTTTCCCACTTCATTTGCTTTTTTCTTCCTATTTTTTTAGATAATTTTCTCTTATCTTAACCTTTTAAAAGGTGGATGGACTTTTTCTTGTGCTGCGTTCAGACATTAACGAGCATTTCAACCCTTCAAACCTCAGAAAACTGGTTTGATTTCTGAACTAAAAAAAGAAAAAAATTGGGATAAATGGAGACAGGAAATGCAGCAACAAACGTCCTGCAATTTGCAAGAAATAGTAGTGAAAGGTGGCAAGAAAATGGCCTGAAAATGAGCTTTAAGACAGAGAGAGAATGATAGAAAATTATAAAAAAAATGAATGAATTAAAAAATAAATAAGTACATATAAATATATAAATGAGTAAATAAATAAATAAATAAAAGTTACGAGAAAATTACCCAGAAATTAGCAAAATTAGGAAGAAAAACACAAACAGGAAAATGACTTGGATAAAAAATTTGATTCTGGCTCCTATCAAATAAAGGCGAAAAAAGCTAAAAGATATTTTTAAAAAAAATTTAAAAATTAGGGCATGTTTTTCTGTAAAATGTTTAACAGTTTTTGTTGGTGATCTTTTTTTTTTAGCCATTTTCTTTTCTTTTCTTTTTTCTTTTTAATTTTTTTTGGTGTTTTTGTTTTCAAAATTTTGGGCATTTTTTTTCTTAAAAAATGTTTGGCAAAATTTTAAGAGAAAAGGTTTTTTTGTCCTTTAGTGTTTAAGTTCTAGTATTTTTTTCTTGTTTCTTTTTTTAATTTTATTTTTTTTTTAAAAACATGCCTTCCAAACACACGGAGGGCTTTTTTTAAAAATTTTTTTTTTAAACGCTTTAATGTGATTTAAGCTTTAATTAATCTGACAGCGTTAAAGACTGGGCCTGTTCATGAGACATAACGAAATCATTGAGACATAATCTAAATAAAAACATCCAAATGTGCCGACGAGCTCCAAAAACAAAACGTATAAATGATATTTCTTTACTGTAAATTCCTCCGGTGTTTTGGTCGAGCAGCAGCCTGGACGGAGCCGCTCGTTTCCTCTCAGCTGCTTCGACAAACATCACAGCGTGTGTTGACATAAATACTCGCCGGTATTAACGACCGCGACTCAACAATGTTCATATTTAGTTTGAAGCTTTGCTCAATGAGACGCTTACTGACGTGTTGCACAAACACAGAAGCTGCAGCTTGGACCCGCTGACGGCGTCCGTGAACTCGCAGTGAACGCCGAGACTCAGCGCGGCCCTGCGGGCCGCACGGCGCCCACGACTCAAACACGCCACGTCACCCCAAACTGAGCCAACACGCACCGGAGGAGGCAGATCTGACCCACTTTACACTTTTAAAATCAAAGTTTTCAACAAACTGATGGAAAGAGTCAGTTTAAAGAGCCACTTCTTCAAAAAGACAGGAGCCCGGGGGCCAGTCACAGCGGCCCCATACACGCTTCCAGGACATTTTTAGGACATTTTGGGATTTTAGGGCACTTCTTGGATTTGAGGACGTTTCCAGGCCTGGAAATTGCTAGCTTTGCAAATTTCATGACTTTTCCAGTTTTTTCATGACTTTTTTTATAACATAATTTGTAATGTGAAGGTTTTTTTTTCACAAAAATTCTTAAATTTAAAATTATTTTTATTTTTATTTTTAAACAAAATGTTTTTGAGTTTCAGACAAAACAAGTAACAAACATGAACTCTGGGAACTTATAATAGGCCCTTTTTTTAAGTAACTGAAGAAATTTACTAAAACAAACAATAAATTCATCAGTAAGATAACCAGCAGACGAACCAGAGATGAAAATAATCTGCGTCACAGTGCGGCAGCCCGGTTTTTTCCGTGTCAGGAGGCACGTTGATGTCAGCGCGATCGAGTCGCAGATTTAGAGGAAAATCTCTTTTAACATACAAACATAATGTTTAAGAGCATATATGAGATAATTGTGGTTAAATAATTATTTTATTTGCCTGTTTTCACATTATCAGCTTTAACTGTCAGAATTAATTTGACTCTGTTTTCCAAGTTTCAACTTCTCTGCTGTTAGATACCAACTATGTTGTTTTCATGTTTTATTTTTTTGTGATTTAAGGAACTGAAGGCTTAACAGACTCCTCTGGTGTTGGTAAAAAATCAGATTTTTCACATTTTATTTATGAAACTGCTGCTTTATTTTTACTTCATGTCCTGCATTTGGTGTAAATAACTGAAAAAGTCACAGTTATTTACTTATTAGTACTTTAAACTCATTTATGCTACTGATGAAGCTCAAGTGTCCAAAGAGAAAATCTACATGAATATAAATAATCTTTCCAGGTAAAAAAACCTTTTTTTCCCTCACGGTGAACAAACTCAGCTGGCCTGCAGACGAACGAACCGGGTAAACTGCATTTTATTCACAAACTAAACATTTCTGATGATTCTGACAAAAGCACAAAGAAGAGGCGGAAAACGTCTGCAGACGAGGACACAAAAACAAAGACTTTCACCGACACCAGAGGAACCTTTCAAAATAAATCCACGGCGGTGAGGCGGCCGCTGGGCGCCGTCTCCACGCGTTAGAGTCAGTTTGTGTGGTGTGTAAACGAGTCACAGATTAACCTGGCGTGGAGGCGACGGCGGCCGAGAGGTGAGAGACGGACAGAAGGAATGATGGCGTCCTCTTACTTCCCCAACAACAAGCTGAAAGAAACACAGAGACTCGAATCAGCAGCGACACGGACTCGTTTCTGCATCACGACAATCCAAAAGCTTCGGAGTCGGAGCTGCGTGTTTAGCTCAGCTGAGACAGGAAGCAAAGCCGGGGGACGAATCTTTATTTTGTTATCACGGACTCGGATACGTCAGTGATTCACAGCAACAATTCACAGCATTTTCATTTATTACTGTTTTTCCTTCAGTGTCAAATATTCACAAACTTTCACTGAGTTTATATTTTAAACAACATCAGTCCTCATGATAAACATCAAATATTCAGGATTTTAACCCCTTAAACGCCAGGTTTTTGTCATGATGATACTTTGATCATTTTTGTTGTTGTGTGTTTTTGTTGTCGGGGATACGTTGATGATCATGTGACAGCGCTCAAACAGCACGTATTTGCCAAATATGGTTAAAATGGTTTAAATTTTTTTTAAACCATTTTAACTGTAAAAACTCATTTTAAACATTGTAATGCAGCATAAATCTTTTAGATTTTTACACTCTACATACTCAGCACATTAGACATATTTTCTATTCAATTATTATATTATATATAATATATATATTATATTCAATTTATTACCTACATGTAGTATGTAGTACTTGCAGTATGTAACACCTGCAGTATGTATGTAGTGCATGTCATGTAGTAAATGATGTAGAAGGTCGACGTACGTACTGCATGTAGTCTAAAGTAAATAAAAATAAATAAAAAAATAAATACACAACATGCAGTTTGTAGAACATACAGTTTGAAGTACACACAGTATGCAATACATGTAACGTAATACTTGCAGTATGTAGTTCATGGAGTATGTATCTCG
>NC_142187.1:35445000-35462500 GCF_026936395.1 Plectropomus leopardus | reverse complement strand
AGCAACAGCAGGACGAGCCGGTCCCTCCGAGCAGGAATAAGACAGCCGGATCATTACGGGGATGAAAGCTGCTGCAGGCGTGTCGCCGCTCTGATTTAATATTCTCACGCATGTTGACGGGCAGGAAAATAATTACTGCATATTTGGATGAAGTGTTTGTTTAAGAGGCTTCTGTCTTTGACGCGATGGTGAGGAGTTCACCTCGGGACAGAGACTCATCTGACCTGGAGGCGTTTAACGTGTTAACGAGACGCTTCTACACGACAGCGCAGCCGGAGCACACGGAGAGGAAGGAGCTCTTCAGTCTGTGGTACTTTTACTCACTCTGCAGTAAATATACTTTCAACAGTCCTCTCACATTTAGCACACGTTCCTAAATGTCAGACTCTACATTTTCTACGAATCACAGCGGGTCACGTGATCACGAGTCTCACGCCGGCGGCTATGAGAGCGAAAACATTTATCTCGAAGTTCAAGATAAAATCATTTTAAACATTGCACGAAAAACGTACCGCGATACATCTATATATATATATATATATATATATATATATATATATCTATATATCTATATATATATATATATATATATATATATATATATATATATAGATATTCAATTTATCACCTACATGTAGTATGTAGTACTTGCAGTATGTAACACCTGCAGTATGTATGTAGTGCATGTCATGTAGTAAATGATGTAGAAGGTCGACGTACGTACTGCATGTAGTCTAAAGTAAATAAAAATAAATAAAAAAATAAATACACAACATGCAGTTTGTAGAACATACAGTTTGAAGTACACACAGTATGCAATACATGTAACGTAATATTTGCAGTATGTAGTTCATGGAGTATGTATCTCGCACATGTCACATGCAGTAATATTTAGTACATGCATTATGCCTGTTGTAGATGATGTATTGAGTGGATGACCCTATGATGCAAATGCAGTATTTAGTACGTGCAATTTGAAGTTCTTGAAGATGTAGTATTTAGTAGATGCAGTATGCAGTACATGCAGTTTGTAGTAACGCAGTATGTACGGAGCACAGGTCACGTGCAGCAGTATTTAGTACATGGGTGATTTATGTAGTAGATGATGTATGAAGTAGATGACATATGTAGTAGATGCAGTATGCAGTACATGCAGTTTGTAGTACATGCAGTATGCAGTACATGCAGTTTGTAGTAGATGCAGTTTGTACCACATTCAGTATGTGTGTACATGTCACATGCAGTAGTATTTAGCACATGCAGTTTGTAGTAAAGGCAGTAAATAGAAGATGAAGTATCTATTAGATGCAGTATACCTATATGCAATTTGTAGAACATAAAGTATGAAGTACATGCAGTATGTAATACATGACATATGTAATACTTGCAGTCTGTAGTAGATGCAGTATGTATGTAGTGCAAGTCACATGGAGTAGTATTTAGTACATGCATTATGCATGTAGAAGATGATGTTTGAAGTAGATGTATGTAGTACTACAAGTACTACATATATGCAGTATGAGAAACATGCAGTATGTAGTACCTACAGTATGTAGACAATGCATAATGAAGTAGATGCAATACATGGAGTTTGTAGTACCTGCAGTATGTAGACGATGCATAATTAAGTAGATATAGTACATGTAGTTTGTAGTACATGCAGTATGTAGTAGATGCAGTATGAAGTAGATGCAGTATGCAGTACATGAGTTTTGTAGTATCCTGTTTGTGGTATGCAGTACATGCGTCACTTTTCAATGCAGTTCTTTGATCTCACTTTGCTCCTGTTTGATTTCTATTTTCTGTTGATATTTTCGGTTTTATGTACCTCTGATGACATTTATGACTGCGGACATATTTCATATCTGAGCCCGCGGAGGAAAGAGCGGCGTTTGACCTGACGACAAACTCACCATCTTTGCAGCCTGAGCCTCTCCCTCCGCCTGGATGATCTTCTGTCTCTGGTCCTGTTTGGCTTTTTCTACGTAAAACTGAGCTCGCTGCGCCTCCTGCTGGGCTGGAGAGGAACACACACAACAATTACATCACACACACAACAACAATACACACCAACATCACACACACAACAATCACATCACACACACAACAATCACATCACACACTAACATCACACACACAACAATCACATCACACACACAACAATCACATCACACACTAACATCACACACACAACAATCACATCACACACAACAACAATACACACCAACATCACACACACAACAATCACATCACACACTAACATCACACACACAACAATCACATCACACACACAACAATCACATCACACACTAACATCACACACACAACAATCACATCACACACACAACAATCACATCACACACAACAACAATACACACCAACATCACACACACAACAATCACATCACACACAACAACAATACACACCAACATCACACACACAACAATCACATCACACACTAACATCACACACACAACAATCACATCACACACACAACAATCACATCACACACACAACAATCACATCACACACTAACATCACACACACAACAATCACATCACACACACAACAATCACATCACACACACAACAATACACACACAACAATCACATCACACACCAACAATACACACCAACATCACACACACAACAATACACACACAACAATCACATCACACACCAACAATACACAAACATCACACACACAACAATCACATCACACACACAACAATCACATCACACACTAACATCACACACACAACAACAATACACACCAACATCACACACACAACAATCACATCACACACACCAACAATACACAAACATCACACACACACACACCAACAATACACACAAACCAATCACATCACACACCAACAATACACACAAACCAATCACATCACACACCAACATCACACACCAACATCACACACTAACACACTAACGTTATTTGTTTATTATTGTTATGTTTTTAACCTCATAAATGTATGTTTTTTCAGTTTTACTTCCTCTTCTTTGTGGTTTTGTTGCTTTTATTGTTTTTGTTGTTGTTGATTTGGGTCCGTTACTTTGTGTTCGTTATTTTGACATTAAGCTCCGTGTATATTTGAATTTTATCCTAACTCTGCCGAGTTCCTTCTTGCTGTCTTTAATGTTTCTGTTTCTCAGAGGTCGCGCCGTTTCTACTCACCGACTTGTTTGGCCTCGACCGCGGCGGTGTACTCTCGGCTGAAGCTGAGCTCGGTGATGGCCACGTCGTCCAGGATGATGTTGAAGTCTTTCGCCCGCTCAAACAGCTCTCTGCGGATCAGCAGGGACACCTGCAGGAGGAGTCGACGTTTAAAGCACGAAACAGAGCTAACGGAGGGATCTTTACTCCCTCGTTTCTCCCAAAGTTTAAAGGGCTGTGCACACATAACTATGATCAGCACTGTAACGATGATCAGCACTGTGGCTATGATCAGCACTGTAACGATGATCAGCACTGTAACTATGATCAGCACTGTAACGATGATCAGCACTGTGACGATGATCAGCACTGTAACTATGATCAGCACTGTGACGATGATCAGCACTGTAACTATGATCAGCACTGTGACGATGATCAGCACTGTGACGATGATCAGCACTGTGACTATGATCAGCACTGTGACTATGATCAGCACTGTGACTATGATCAGCACTGTGACTATGATCAGCACTGTAACTATGATCAGCACTGTGACGATGATCAGCACTGTGACTATGATCAGCACTGTGACGATGATCAGCACTGTAACTATGATCAGCACTGTGACGATGATCAGCACTGTGACGATGATCAGCACTGTGACGATGATCAGCACTGTGACGATGATCAGCACTGTGACTATGATCAGCACTGTGACGATGATCAGCACTGTGACGATGATCAGCACTGTGACGATGATCAGCACTGTAACTATGATCAGCACTGTAACTATGATCAGCACTGTGACGATGATCAGCACTGTGACTATGATCAGCACTGTAACTATGATCAGCACTGTGACGATGATCAGCACTGTGACTATGATCAGCACTGTAACGATGATCAGCACTGTGACTATGACGTGGTGAGCGTCCACGCTGATGAACGATAACGTTCTGTAAACAGTGGCGCAGAGCAAATGCTACGCTCTCCACGAGAATGGATGTTTGAGCTGCTGCTGCTGTGAGGAGGCCGAGGAGGAAACGCCGAATTCTTCAGGGACGACAGGAATCAAACGCATCATTACTGTCGTCTTCTGAGGACAAGTTTCATTCCTATTTTGGTCTGCGTCAACATCAGTCTGCTGACATTGTGGCGATGGAGGATGTGAATAAAGACAAAAACTAAGGTTCAAAAATGTCTTCAAAAGTTTTTCTTTAAAATAAAAAAAAGTGAAGAAAAAAAACAAACACTTTTTCTTAAAAAATTAGTCAACATTTTAAAAGAAAATTAATCCCACCAAAGTTTTCAAAAATAAAATTGTAAACCTCAATGATAAACAGTAAAAATACACATTTCAGAGAGACTTACTAAAAACTGAACGTGCTTCTGCACGGGCAGCGTTTTTGTTAGAGCAGTCGTTTTAAAGCTGTTCCTCATAAAGTGGCCACTGACTGCATCTGCTGATAAAAACACGTGAAAAAAGCTCGAAGTCGCCACAGCGGCTGACGCTCTGAGTCCGGTACCTGAGCTCTCTGCGTGATGAGCTGCGAGGCGTTGAACTTTGCCACGACGCTCTTCAGCACCTCGTTGACGATGGACGGCAGGACACGCTCGTCGTAGTCTTGTCCCAGCTGCTGGTAGAGGACGGGCAGGTTGGACGCCAGCGGCCGGGACAGAACTCGCAGAGAGATGTTCACCATCTGAAGGTCTGAGAGCAGCCGGAGGAAAATACGTTAACAGCTGATGATGATACCGAGGAGGGGTCGACCGATATTGTTTTTTTCAGAGCTAATACCGATATTAGTACTTAAAGAGACCGATAATTGATATTTGGAACCCATATGCATCTTCAAAATTCTTACCAGGTTACTCATTGTTGTTTTTGCCAAATTTAGAATTTGGAATTAGAGCTGAGCGATATGAAAAAAAGTCTTATTGCAATCATTTTTTTTTCATATCGGTAGATATCAATATATATCACGATATACATCAAATCAGTATTTCTGTGGAGCTTAAAGGTTCCTTTGACTCCTCAGTGAGATATGAAGATATCATCAGGTTCATTTAGGTTAAATATTTATTTTCTGTCAGACATTGAACATGACAAATATACTGTAGAGCAGCATCACCAGCTGGAGGACCTATTCTACTGAAACTCACAGAGGTCCAGGTACTAAAATGTCCTCCCAGCAAAGGTCCGAGCCTCAAACCTAAAATCAATATCACCATTAACTGAACATTTTACTTTGATGACGATTAAAGAACGATAATTTTGCTTTTTTTGTTTTTTTTGTGGTTTGTTTTTTGTCCTCATAGTTCACTGACACAGTGTCATGTGACCATGGTGTGTTGGAGTGTAATAAACATATGATTTATTATTATTGATTAAACTTTCCAGCATTATATCAAAATGAAAAGCTCCATCTGAAAGAGACTTCAGGTAAACTGAAGCACATTGTGCTGATAATAGTCCAACCTCTCCTGACTGCAGGACTCTGACTTCAGCTTCTGTCAAACTTCTGTGCTGTTAATCATTTTACTCAGGAATTAAAAACTTTTGAGTCGGCCTACTTCTCCTATAGCTGCCGACAGCCTGCCGACATTCACAGTTAGGGAAAGGCTGAAAATAAGCTCATGTGCTTGTGGCCCCGGGCCCCCAAAACATTACATCTGCCCCTGGTAATAATAATGAGAGCTCAGCGCGAGCGGCTGGATGAGACACGGAGCGATGCGTCCTGCTGTTTCTAAATTATTCATCCAAAGTAGGGAAAGGGTTAACAGATTTTCTAAATAACCGACATACCAACATGGGCAACATTATGTCGGTTAGAGGTTCTGAATGTCGGTTTTGATTATTTTTCCATTAACTGCCCAGCACTACTCTTAAAAAAAATGTTGTTCTCATTCTTACATTTTATTACACCTTGGCCGCGGGTCCAGAGAGGACAGAGTTTTGGTCCGGAGCTGGACCGCGGTCCGTCAGTTGGTGATGCCTGGCTCACAGGTACATGTGATGAATCAGTCGCTAATAATATCCACCTCCGGGTGTGTTGGTCGGCGCAATGACAGGTGTTTTATTGGAAAACCTCGCAGGAGCGAGACCGTTTGTAAAACTGCTCGTGTCGGTGAGGACTGTCGCACATGTCCGTGCATGATGCCATTTCGGAACAGTTTCTGGAAACTAGGGCTGGGCGATATGGCCAAAACTTAGGGGTCGACAGATTATCAGCTCGACCAATTATTGGGGCCGATATTTGGCATTTTGCTGATTATCTGTATTGGCGTTTTATTTTAATGATGTTGAAAAAATTGATTAATTAAAAAGTGCAAAGAAAGTGTCAGCAAGGGGGGAATTTGACTTTGTAAAACCTCAGAAGAGCTTATTTTATTTAAATTTTCACTTATTTAGGAGCCGTTACTACCTTTTATACAGACCGTTGAGGCGGGATAGCGGCGGGATATTCCCGCCTTGAGCAGGCAGCGTAAAACTGGCTCGTGTCGCCTCAGCTTTGAACTTTTCACAAAGTGTTCGTGTTTCAGATTTCGGAGTCTGACCTTTGCTTCCGGTGAGGGAGGAGATCTTTCTGGGTCTGGCTCTGATGTCGTAGATGATGGGATACTGGAACCAGGGTATCCTGAGGAGACGCGACACACGTCAGAGCAGAGCAGCAAACAAACATCCGGTCATCAGGCGGGCTTTCACCACAGATTTGTGCAAAACTTAAAGAGATATTTTCAAAATGTCGATAAAACTCAACGTGGAGCTGTGGAGTGATGCTCTGCGACTTCTCTGTTGATAACATCCCAGTAACCATGGTGATGGATGTTCAAAACATCAGCAGCTTTATTTCTATTGCAGCCACCAAACTAGCCGTCATTATTTCAATCCAAGGCCACGTAGGTGTGTTATGGAGCCATGATGGAAAGGCGAACCCCTTATACGTGGGAGCGGCCACGTATGAGGGATTTCTGGGAGATGTAGTCCACGATTTCACAGAGGAATTGTGGATTCAAAACTTCCAGATGATCCGCTCAACTTGGTAGCCAGCTCCTATTTCATGCAAAACTGCGATGGAAACTGGATATTTAGCCGTTCCCGCTCATCGAGCGAGTGTCCTCAGGAATTAAAAGAGCCCCGAAAACTGCACAAACACGAGCCTTTAAATTCACATCCTTCACAGACAAAACAGAACCTGAAAACTGTCCTTCTGGACATTTTTGTTCGGCTCTGGGTCCGACGTGTCGGGCCTCTGAGACCTGAATCTGCTGTTATGGTAGCTTATAGGAACATTCTTAACTTTTTCTTTACTGACTCTGTCAGACTGCTAAATTTAATTTAATTTAATTTAATTCATTATTTATTTTTATTTTATTTCATTTCATTAAATATTTTATTTATTTTTTGTTTATTTTATTTTATGTCTGCCTCTCTGGGCTGTATTAAAAAAAGGGAACGTCATACGGACAGATGTTAGCGGAGATGAAGGTGAAGGCGAGAGCTTTACGAGGTCGTGGGACGGTTTGGGCGTGGCGTTGTTTGGACCCTGATGATCGAACTGCCTTGAAACTCTGCAGGTGTGTTTATAGCTGCATCTCAAAAATCAGAATATCATGAAAAAGTTCAGTGTTTATCAGTTATTTAAGAAAGTGACATGTAATTCGGAGTGAAGGAGCTCCAACCAAGTACTTAGTATATAAATTAACATACTTTTGAATGATCTTAGGAAATATTCTGATAATTTGAGATGCTGGATTTCTGATAGTTATTAAAAAGCTATAAGCCTTATTCATCAAAATTAAAACAAAAAAAGGCTTGAAATATTTCAGTTTATGTGTAATGAATATTCAATATATGAAGGTTTATTTTTTTGAATTAGATTACTTAGAGTAAGTAACTTTTTCACGATATTGTAATTTTCTGACATGCAGCTGTATATTCGCGCGGCGCCTCGTACCTGAAGTGGAGTCCCTCAGAGAGAACCGTGTCCATCTGCATCCCTCCGATCCTGTTGAAGATGATCGCTCTCTGTCCTCCTTCAACTGCAGGAAACACAAACACAGAAACCTTTATTAATACCTGAGGCCACGACAGAAGACAGCCTGTCCGACAGCCGGAGATCTGCCCCCCTTTCAGCTCGCCGCTATAAACAGATACTATTTACAGAAATGCAGCGACCCGACGATTTCAGGCTTGACAGCGATACCCGGGCTTTACGAATCAGTCGATACCCGACACTGATCCGATCCCATGGTTGAATTAATAAACTGTATACCTGACCATGGGGAAAAGGCATCAGGTGTGACTTAAACTTTACTCTTCTAACTTTGTAAAACTAAATGTAACAATTAACACATAGATATAAATGCACTGAATCTTTATTTTTTTAATTTATTTGTTATTAAAACAGCAACAATTTTGCACCAGCAGCAACTTGGAACAGCTTTCAAACTCAAAACAAGAAGGAATCACATTTCTGAAAATAAATCAAAATGCATAAAACGCAGCAGCTGAAACTGGGAATAAACAAAAGTAAACGAACAAACCTATTTCTAAATATTCAGTGAAAACAGGAATTCAACATTAAATATAGCAGCTGAACCTGAGAATACAGGAGTGACTCGGTCAAACGTACAAACGCACGCCGTGACGCTGCTGTTGGTTCTGGATTTCCACATTTATGAGCGATCTCACTCAGTTATGAAGTCGTGCTGCTCCTGCAAATATTTCACAGCACGGCGACCAGGACCACGCTCAGACTGCCGAGTCCGTTTAAAGTCCGACTCTGAGAACTGGATTTATTTCCTAACATGTTCGCAGGATTCAAAAGTCCAGTTAATAACAATAACTCCACTTTTCCTGACCTCGTGTGAGCGTCCTGAACGCACGGCTGTGCACCTGTACCTGTGTACGTCGCTTCCTTCACTCCGTAAGCCAGAGCTCCAGCGCCGATCAGCAGTTTGACGCCGAGTCCTGCACCCCGAGGTCCCGATGACATCCTGCCTGCGATCTGCCGCAGCTGCTGCAGGAAACCCTGAAACACAAACCTCCGGGTCATCCACCGCCGTCTCCCGTCGGAAACTCGTTTCTGCACCGACACTGAACTTCGATCGGATCGTACGGATCGATATCGGGCCTGATCGACACATTCTTTAACCGATCGGGATCGGCTATTTTGAGCACGCGCCTCGTCCGATCCTTTGTTTAGGTCCGCCGTCACACAGGTGTCGTAACGGAGAGCACGATTTGTGGCAGATATTCGGGTTTTACTGTGATGCTGCTGCTGCCATAAGAAAAAATCTGATTATTTTCATGTTGAATTAAATTTCTGTTGTTTATTTTAAGTGAAACAGTTTTACTGCAAAGCTGCGATGAGTGACTGTTTTTTATTTGTTGTGAATGGAAATGTTTAAAGTTCAGCTATAACATGATGAATTTATTTCTCATTTTTAATGTTCTGTACTTTTATTACAACGCAGCACTAAGTGGATCTGAGAGCAGTTTCTGAAGACGCATTTTACTTTCTTTACTTTGTCATTTGGTTGAAAAAACAAATGCTGCAGCAAGTGGAATTGTAATAAGAGCCGTCAAAAAAAAAAGTTTCCTTTTTCTATTTTAGTTAAAAGAAAACATGAAGCAAGCAGACATTTCTTCTTGTCAGCACATACACTGATTTTTATACATTTAAAGTAGTTTATGTGTGAAGTGTGCAGCTGGATTATTCAGATAAAAACAAGTATTGGGACTTGATGCTTAATACTGGATGAACAGGACAGACTGGGGCATCCCTAATTCGCACATTTCTGTACACTTAAAAAAAACAGGCACTTTAATAACAGATAAATGTTTAAATATGATATTGTTAAATTTTCTTAGCTTTATTTTACATTATGTCTCTATTATTTTGCACGATGTTCCTTTGAAAAACGAATCCTCTGATTCAGAAGAGTACAGCCGCTCACTCTCGAAGGCTCAGCACACACTGAGCTGATTTCAGGGCAGAAAAGTCCTTCATGGTTAAAACTTCACAAACAGACAAAACACTGAGTGACCTTCACACGGGATCACTAACCATGCTGAAGGTCAACTCAAAATTTAAACCTCAGTGGCAGTCCTGATATAGATATATATAAACTCTGAGGGGCTGTATATAATTTACTGCTCATTTATACTTCGTTATGTGTCTTACAGTGAGGAACTGTGGCGGTCGACCTTTAAAACAACGACAGCTTCAATAGTCTTACAACAAAAATGAGCCATCTGTGACATAAAGAGGCTGATTAATGTGATCACACGTGAACTGTTGTTGTTTTATTAAATCCCAAACCAGGAAACCTAAAGACTTGGTTTATTATGAAATAATGCAAATAATATTTAACGCAAGAAAAAAAGTCACTTCCAGAAGGAGTACAAGGGTTTTGATTCGAGGTTTTCAAAGACTAATTTTTCTGTACCAAAAGCTAAAAAAAGAGAGAGATTAAAAGGAGATGTGTCTTTGCTGTCTGAAAATTTAAAAATGCACGACTAATTTTTTAATTTGCAAAAGAATGATTTACAGCATTATTTTTGAGGGTTACAAGACTGAATGTTTTTTTTATTATTGAAAAAGTAGTTTAACTTGATACGAGTGTAAGATGGGCATATGTAAGCGTTTGCTTCTGCTCGAGCCTTTTCAGTCACTTCTCAATAGCGGTCTCCCACTGCCTCCCCAAATCTCACCTTTTATACCCTCAATGTTTCATCTGTGTATTCTGTTCCTCTGTTTCATGTAAGCATCTCTCAGCACTTAACATCCTTCATTTTGTATTTGTCTTATTTTTGTATCTCATGTAAAGCACCTTAGAGTATGTAGAAAGTCTCATATAAGTCCTATATATTATTGTTGTTGTTGTTGTTGTTGTTATTACACACTGTTGATTTTCTTAATAAAGTTTATATAGTTTGTACTCACTGAATTACGTGTGATGACTGGATAAAAACACACTATCTGAACCTCCAAACGCTCTCATAAGGACTGAAACTAGCCACAAAAACGCATTCCATATGTGAGCAGGAGCAACCAAACTCCATTCAAACGTCCGCTGATTTAATATTTGCTGGAACGAAAAGCAAATTAATCCCATTGTTAGACACAATTGATGATCTGCTTTAATTTAATGAGCTGCGAACTTCACTTCGGCTTACGGGTACCCCGAAAAAGTGGAATTATTTTAACAGAATATCAGCATTTTCTGTTTGTTTGTCGTTATTTAAATCAACCGCCGCGTAACGTGACATTACCGGGCTCCGGTGCAGCGGTCAGCATAACCGATGACTGTAAAGATATTTAAGCGGCTCAGTGTATAACATGTACGCCGAATTGAAGAGGATACTCTACAAAGTCTGCACGAGTTCAAAGTGCTGCGATATGACGCATTAACGCGTTTAAACTCGAGAGAAATTGTTCATTTGTAAGATTTTTAGGCGGAGACTGGCACCTGAAGCGAGCGAAGCTAAAAGGAACATTCCTGCAAGACTGCCGATGAAATAATAACTAACCGACATTGATTAGCTTAAATCAAACCTCCAGCTTCAGTTTTGACCTGCAGCTCCTGGAAACACCTCGGCCACCATCATTACTCTGAAGCTAACGTTAGCTTACATCACAATCGCCTGACTCACGTGCACTTTTAACCATCCTAACGTTAACCGCTTATGTCACGAGCCGGCGTGCAAACGGCGGGAAACAGCAGAGAGGTTCAACCGGACCGAAGGCGGGAAAATGCGATATAAATGATTTTTTTTAAAGATTTAAAGGTGAAAACACACTTACGCCGGGCTCTTTATTCGCCATGCTCGTCCTCTCAGAAAAACCCAAGTGAAGAAGAACGACAAGGTCACGCGTGATGACGCACTTCCGTGTACGCGGGGCAGCATGGGAAATGTAGGATTTCATCGAGGTTGTATTGTGTTAATAAAAATAATAACAATAACTACTACTACTACTACTACTACTACTACTACTACTAATAATAATAATAATAATAATAATAATATAAAAGTAAATAAATATTATATTATTATTAAAATTATAAAGATTACAAAAATGAAAATTTAAAAAAAAAATCAATCAATCAAGTCAATTTGCACAGGTTTCAAAGGGTTAATCCACATTAAAAAGAAATGTAAATGCACCCGAGTTATTCTACAACTTTGTTTTCATCTGTAGTCCTTCTGCCTGAAGGTAACAGGCATCTTAGAATAATAAAAAGAGTAGTTACATTTATGACTTATGAAGTCAGGATCATGGGATAGTTAAGTAAAAACTGAAGTTCCAAGTTTAATTATATGACTTTAGAAGTCCAAATAATGAGATGCTGAGTTAAAAACAACAATAACAATAACAACAACAACAAACAAACAAACAAAAGAGACAAGATCATGAAACTAACCCTTAGTGCCTGCTTTAACATTATTTTCAAAATCAAAATTTAATTTACAGAATTTTAACCCTTTAAATGCCAGGTTTTTGTCATGATGTCACTTTGTTTTTAGATGACAAAAAAAACGCACATATTTCAGTATATTCAGTATAAAATACATATTTTCAGTATACTACATGCTAAATAGATTTTCTCTTCGTGTTTTTCATTCTTCATTTTTTGATCATTTTGGCTTTTGACAAAAAATGACAAAATTGTGAAATTAACCCTTAGATCCCACTTTAATATTACACACTCATACTGCTGTGCGCACAAAATATGCTTTTCAAAATAATAAAAAATATATTGTTATTGTTGTTATAATTACTGTTATTATTTATTTATTTTTGTCTTGGCAGAAATGGTCTTCCATACTTAGCTCCTAAACTCGCCGGTTCTCTTTCGGTTGCAGTTGCAGCAGTGGAGCTCGGGTTGCCTCCGTCGGCCGACTGTCCGGTTGCAGTTGCAGTTGCAGTTGCCGCCCTGGCGGCTCGCTGATTGGCTCAGAGAGAGTTCCTCCTGAGGAAATCACTCCTTTTATAGTTAACGGAGCGCCGCGCGGGCCGTTTTTCCGGGTTCACACTCGCGCAGCATGTAGAGGAGGCGGACCGCCGACACCTGGAGCACCGCGGACACACCGGAGCCCCGACACCACGGCATCGATCATCGATCAGCTATCAGTGAAGGTGAGGAGCGGGGGGAGGAGGGGGGCCGTGCTCGTGGCCGGGTGGGGGTGTCGGAGGGCTCAGTCCCGTCTGGGTGGATCCTGGTCTCAGATCAGACATGTCAGGTCCTGCAGACCGCTGCAGACTCACCAGGAACAGACTGCAGCCCGACTCTGTTCTCTTATCAGCGACAGCGCGTGATCGCCGTGACCGTCATTATCATTATTATTACTACTTTATTACTACTTTGTTATTACGTCACTCCCCGGGGAGCGTCCGGTTTGGTTTCTGCTCTGAGACCAGATCCCTGAGTCACCAACATCACGGCGGGTTACTGAAGGTATGTGACGACACGGTGTTTGGAGGCCTGCTGTGCACGCGACAAGCACCCGAGTAACCTACATTTACCCAAATACTGCTGCCGAGAGGTACTTTTACTGCAAAACATCTGCATTCTGACAAACCTTGTACTTTAAACTGTAGCTCAGTTTACAGAGATGATGTGGCATTAATGCTGCAAGAAAACAGTAACCTCTGAGTATTAATACTGCAATAAAACATCAACAAACAGTGAAGGAAAGTCTTTAACAAAGTACTTAACTATTCTGAGGTACTTGTACTGCAGGTATCCTCATTATGTCAAACACTGTACTTTAAACTGTAGCGAAGAGTGTATAGAGATGATGGGATGTGAATGCTGCAAGAAAAAAATACTAATGATGTATTAATACTGCAATAAAACATCAACAAACAGTGAAGGAAAGTCTATTGAAAAGTACCTAAGAACAATTTTGAGGTATTTTACTGCAAAATATCTGCATTTTTTCAAACTTAGTACTTTAAAATGCGGGTAAGAGTTTACAGCGACGATTTGATGTGAGAGCTAAAAAAGTACTAATGATGTATTAATACTGCGAAACCACACCAACAAACAACGACGGAAGGTCCATAACAAAGTACTCAAGAACAATTCTGAGGTACTTTTACTCCAAAATACCTGCATTTTGTCTAGCTGAAGCTTAAACTGTGAGTTTCCAGAGATGATGTGAATGCTGCAAGAAAAAAGTAACCTCTGATGTATTAATACTGCAATAAAACATCAACAAACAGTGAAGGAAAGTCTTTAACAAAGTACTTTGCAATTCTGAGGTACTTGTACTGCAGGTATCCTCATTTTGTCAAACATTGTACTTTAAACTGTAGCGAAGAGTGTACAGAGATGATGTGATGTGAATGCTGCAAGAAAAAAATACTAATGATGTATTAATACTGCAATAAAACATCAACAAACAGCTATAACAAAGCAAAAAAACAGTATTTCTGATGTTTTAATACTGCAAAACTACTTATCAAACAGTGAAGGAAAGTCTATAACAAAGTAATTAACAACAATTTTGAGGTACTTTTACTGCAAAATATCTGCACAAACTTTGTACTTTAAACTGTAGCTGAGAGTTTACAGAGATGATGCGGCATTAATGCTGCAAGAAAACAGTAACCTCTGAGTATTAGTACTGCACTAAAACATCAACAGAGATAATGCAAAAAAACCAACTTCTGATGTACCTGTTAATACCACAAAATACAGCAACAAACATTGGTGGAAAGTCTATAATAAAGAACTGTACTTAAGAAATTTTTTGAGGTACTTATACTGCAAGTATCTAATTTGTCGAACATTATACTTTAAGCTGTTGCTGTGGGTTTACAGAAATTATGTGATGTGACGATGTGAAGAAAAAAATAATATTTGAAGTATCAGTACTACAAATTTCACCAACAAACATTAGTGGGAAGTAACAAAGTACTGTACTTAAGTACAATTTTGAGGTAACTGTAGTACTAGTATCTGCATTTTAAACAAGCTTTATTCTTTAAGATGTGAGTTATCAGAAATGATGTAATGTGAGTCCTGCAATAAAGAAATACTTCTTAAGTATCAATACTGCAAAACCACAACAACATACTGTAATGGAAACTTCATAACAAAGTACTAATAACTATTTTGAGGTACTTGTACTGCAAGTATCTGCATTTTGCCACCTTCATAATTTGCAGAAGAGTGCTGGAAGAAAAAAATAATCCAATACCACAAAACTACAACAACAGACAGTAGTGGAAAGTACTAAATACTGTACTGAAGTGCAGTTTTAAGCTACTTGTACTTCACTTGAGTATTCACATTTTCTGCTGCCTGATACTTGTACTCCACCAGCGCCTTTATACTGCACTGCGTTTATTGAAAAACTTTGCAGATTCAGATTATTAATACAAAATAGTAAGAAAAACTGCAGTATTCAGAGTGCCATTAACCCTTTGACGCCCAAGCAAAGCCGCTGAATTCTTTGAGAAAGAAAGTGGAAGGTGGCAACTTCACAAAAATGGTCCAAAAATGATCAAGAATTTTATAAATATCTGTAGCATAATTTTAGATATATC
The DNA here is from genome assembly GCF_026936395.1 of Plectropomus leopardus. NCBI lineage: Eukaryota > Metazoa > Chordata > Actinopteri > Perciformes > Serranidae > Plectropomus > Plectropomus leopardus. The sequence continues at coordinate 35,446,766 of NC_142187.1, read as the reverse complement.
ATTTTAAAAAAGTAACACTTTTGAAATCAGGACTTTCACTTTAAACAGAGTATTTCTACACTGCTGTATTACTGCTTTTACTGAAGTAAAACTTCAGAGTATTTCTTTAACCACTGCCAACAAATACTGCGTCACGAGTGAGGCGGCTGCGTTCCAAATAAAAACTCAGACGCTGAATCTAAAATAAACGCTGAAAGTGAAAGAGGTTTTTGCAGAGCGCCGAATCTTTGATGTGATCTGGATTTTAATGTTGCAGCTCAGTCTGACTCCTGCATGACGCTGTGCAGTAAAAGTACTGTGATATTAAAATAAAGTAATATTTTTCCTACTCTTACTTCCTAAAGTAATATGTACTCGAGTACAGGCTATGCTTGAGTATTTCCAGAAAAGTACCGGAAATTCTCCAACAGTGTAACTAACTTTACTTCAGCTTCACTCGAGCAGCAGATTTAAAATATGGTTTCGATTATTTTCATTATTGATTAATTATTGGATCAATAAAAAAGCTGAAAAATGTCCAACATGATTTCTTAGAGTCGGAGACGACGACTGAAAATAAGATATTCACTTTAATAAAAATGGGAGCAAATCCTCACATCTAAAGTATCTGATATTTGGAAGTATTTTTGATTGAAGAATAAATTAAACGACTCGATTACCAAAATAGTTTCAGATCAGTTTAATTTCGACTAATCAATTAAATGTTGCAGCTCTAGTTTACTTGTCAACACATCAGCGGTTGTGGAAGATTTATCGACTCGCTTCTTTTAAGTTAAAGTACAACAAGTTAAAAATATTAGCTGTAAAAAATCGTAAAAAAAAAATCAATGAAATAACCTCCAGAAAATTAAAGTAAAATATCAGCGGCTATAATAAATATAATAATTAAAGGTTTTTTGGAGAAACAGTGTTATTTTACAAGTTTCTATTATGACGAAACTCCCTAAATAAAGTGATGGTATTAAAATTTTAACATAAAAACATTAAAGATTTATTTTTTCTGTTAAAGTACAAGTTTAAGTTAAAAATACCTTAGAAAAATTTTTTAAAAAAAATGACTTTAAGCAGCAGCTGCAAAACAAAATCTGTAAATTAAAGTAAAATATCTGAATTCAAATGATGTCATAAAACAATAAATGTGCAGAAATTTTCATTTAAGGTTTTGCAGAGAAACACTTTTTAAAATATTTTTTTCCTAATTTATTAGGATTGAACACTTTAAATAAAGTGATGACACTAAAAACAACATAAAAACAGTTATTTTACAGATTTTTCCTGATTTATTTAATAAAATACCTTCAAGAAAGTGAAAAATTAATCAAATTAATTCAAATGAAGTAATAAAACAATACATTTTCAGAAATGTTCTCTAAGGTTTTGCGGGGGAACACTGTTATTTTTCAGACTTTTCCTGATTTATTAACTTCAATAAAGTTTTGACATTTTAACAGAAAATCAGTTATTTTATAGAATTTTCCCGATTTATTATGATAACAATAAACATGATAAAAATGGTCAAATGACCACCAGCAGCGAGAAATAAAATAAAATAACATAGAATAAAATAAAATAAAATAGAATAAAATATCCTGATTCAAATAATAATAATAATAAAAAAAAGATGTTTATATTTTTAGCTTCGATCTCTTTCTGAACAGTGTTAACTGCGTCTTTATTTTGTTTTGTTTGTAATTAATGTCATTTTTTTTGTGAAGCCAAAGACAATTTTCCAAATTTTTGGACAAATAAAGATCTAATCTAATCTT
>NC_142187.1:35175000-35215000 GCF_026936395.1 Plectropomus leopardus | reverse complement strand
TCTTTTTCTGAGTCGGACAGCGAACGCTAAATCAGTGCAGCACTATTTTAAAAAGCTTAATATTTGTGTGATAATGGAGGTCAGAGGTCACAGCAGAGGGGGAGATTCATGAGAAGAGAGGAAGTGTGATTCGCTCCCCGCGGGTCGACTCCAGCTCTGTTTGCTGCAGAGCGCAGCTGCGTCTCTTCACATTAGGTGGTCTTCATACAACACAATTCTCTGTTTGCTTTTCGCCGGCGGATATTTATTCCGATTGCTGCTTTTTCCAACTTTAGACTTTTTTTAAAGACGAGACCACCAGTGAGTCGTGCTTTATCTGACCTTCCGAACGACCCGCGTTGAGTCAGCTTGTGCAGTATTTATCGGTCCAGTTAGTGCAGCTGGTGTCGGGAGAGATGATCGACCTCGCTGCGGAGGATCGGGAGAGAAGCATCGTCTTGTTCTCAAATGTTAAGACTGTGACATTCAGACAGTTAAGGAGCTTTAATCTGCTCATTTTACCTCCTCAGTCCTTCAGGTTACATGGTTTTGAGTTGCAGAGTGACAGAGATTTCAGCCGCAGAGATTTCTGTCTCTCCAAAATAATAATGATAATAATAATAATAATAATGATAACTAGACAAAGTGTAAAACAATAAAAAACAAATATATATATATATGTATATATTAAAGATTCATTCATTAACACGAAAAATATCTTAAAATAAATGCTTCAAAAGCCTTTTTAGTTCATACAAATGAGGTTTTTCAGCAAATTGTCAGGATTATTAAAAATGATGTCTTTGCTCATTTTTTTGGTCATTTATTTGCTCGTTGCTTTCTTTCCATGTTTTTGAAACAGAAGTAGCTCAGGTTTCAGAGAGTTAAGAGAAGTAAATATCTGTGCAGGTTTTAAGCTGAAATACACAAAAACCTGTCAGATGCCACTGAAAAAAGTGTTTCTTTTAATCTTACATAACCAATATTAACCTTTTAAAACCTCATTCATTCAAAATTATGACAAGAAGCTAACGAGCAGCTTAACAACACGGCCCAAAGAATAACAAGGATTTGGTAAAAAGTTGCAAGAAAATGATCTGGAAATAAAAAAAGTTTGTTTTTCTGTAGCATAATGTAAAATACATACGTCTAATGATCATAATTTGTTTTGTTTTTTACATTTCCTCCTAGTTTTTGATCATTTTCGAATAATCCTCTCCCCTTTTATAAAAACAAATTTTCAGGTCATTTTCTCTGTCACCTTTGACTTATTTGTCTTTTTGTAAAAAACTAAATTTTGAGCTAAAAGAGGCTAAAAACCTTCGTATAGAGCTGGTGACTTCTTTGATCCTTTGTTTTTGTGAGATTTTGGTTATTGAAGCTTTAAATGTAAACGCTGCGCTCTCGGGGGCGCTCACCACAGTCCTTATTTAAAGCACGGCATTGTGGGAAACACCAGCCCTCGTTTCCTCCACGTTTATGTACGCATTAGAGGAACTCGTCGTCTTTTGTTTCCCCGCCTCCCCGTCACACAAAACCATGACCGCTCATCCAGATCGCCACATTCTCCTCCTGTTAGCCACGCCGCCGCCGCCGCCGCCGCCGCCGCAGCTCAACACATTTCCTTTTCTTGTAAAACGTCTCCTCCTGAATCAGGCTGTGAAAGGAGCTTTCTGTCTCCTGAAGACAATGTCCGCGGGTTCGAATCTGCGTCTCTCTGTCAGCTCTGCGGCTCATTAGACTTCCTGTTCACGTCAGCTGACTCCGAATGTCAGAAAACTGAGACGTCGAGCATATGAGGAATTTTATCTCGACAAATAAGCGATAACACAAAATGAAAAAGCAGTTATCGCTCCGGAGAGAGGAGACGTCTTCAGCGTGCGGTCAGATATTCTGCTGCGGAGGTGTTTTAAAAACAGAAAATCATACAAAAATCTGCCACATAACATTAAAGCACACTCTTAATTATTTTACAAAGGCTTTCATTTTATTTAATTAGGCTCACTTTCACAGTTTTGGTCAGTTTTTTTTTTTGAGTTTTTCCTTTTCCTCAAAAAAAATAAAACAACTTCTAAAAGATTATAAAAAAGAAATAAAATATTAATTCTCCCATCGACAAGTTATGAGAAAGCTGTTTACCTTCAAATCTTATGTTTAAAATTAATATTAAACATTTTTATAAGCTTTTCTCCTTAAAAACCTCCTCAACCACATAAAGAGCCAATTAAAAATATCTTCTGATATTATAGTCCCTGAATTAATCCATTAAGTTCCCCATAAAACCCCATGAACAAAACATGTACCCCCAAGGAGCCTCGCTTTTTAATTAAGGTTCATCTGAGGGGGGACGTAATTTAATGTCTAAAATCCTAGAAACCTCCTAAAATCCCAGGATTTTTCACCCTTTAAACTCCTTTAACGTGGGAAATCCTAGCTGTTATACCTAAACATATTATAATTAATTAATTCAAATTATTCACTCTTCCCTCAGAGACCCACAGATAAACTTTTATGCCTTGAAAGAACTTTAAGCCTTTTTTGGTCAATTTTCATTTGTGTTAATCCTGTAAAAACCATTAAAAAATGCATTCGATCTATTATAATTTCTGCAGTGTAATCCATAATTAAATCCGTTAATGACGGCTCCAGAAAACACAAATGGACATTTGCATGTTCAGAAACTTGAAAAGGACTTTTCTACCTTAAACACCCTGTGTCTTCCTCACATTTTTACATTTTTACGATTACGCTTCATGAAAAAAATAGTCCCCTACCAGAGGTCAAAATTAATCCCCAATGTTAAAAAATCCTAAATATGTACTCAAATTCAAGAAACAAGCTAAAATGTGAGAAATATCCACGAAACTTCCTTAAATCCTAGAAAAGTCCTAAAATCCGAGAAACCCTCTTAAAATCCCAGAAACGTCCTAATTTCTAGATATATACTAAAATCCTGGAAACCTCCTGTAATCTGAGAAATGTTCTTAAGTCCTAGGAACGTCCTAAAATCCCAGGAGGTGCTAAAATTTGAGAAATGTGCTAATAATATCCTAAAATCCCAGAAATGTCTTTAAAACCTGTGGCCCTCTTGGCCAAAGCAGGTTGAGAATCTCTGGCTTCCCGTTTGACTGTAATAAGAGATCGTTTTCTCATTACATTACCCACCGGCGGGAATGTTTATTGGTCTGGTGTGGTGCAGTGCATTCTGGGAGTTGTAGGTTTTCTACTTCTTGAGCAAAAGTGCCCTCTTTCTCTGTTTTCTCTGCTCATGTGGTACCAATGTCAAAAGTATTTGCGTCTCTCTGCTGCGGAGACAGACCAGTTTTATGAAAAGTATTGTCTCCAGCAGTGAAGTACCTCTCGCGTACAATACGCCACCGCTGATGAATAATAAAGTTTTCTCTTTGCAGACGAATGTCTGCTGTAAGTGTGCATGAGAGTGTGTCCTGAGGACTGAGCGCCGTCTTTATGTCCCGTCACTCTTGTTATTAGCCTCGCGGATAAAGAGCTGCTTCTCGCTGATGGTGATGAATTCTTCATGACAAAATAAACCCGCGGAGGCCGAGTCGTACATTTATTTATTCTGCAGGAATTGATTGAACCAATATTTTCACACCACGGGACGATTTATAATTCAGTGCCGCTGCGTTTTTAATTCTGCGGCCGCCATACATCATCTGTCCCGTGGTCTGTCGGCGCCGCTCCTTTCACCCTCCTCAGCCTCTGTCGCAGGCCTCAGGAGCTCCTGTTCTCTGCAGGGTTTGTTGTGAAGCCATTAGCCGCCGCGCGCTCGGGGTTAGCTCCCCCTCACATCGATTGGACGGACAAAGAGCCTCGAGCCCGCGGGGCCGGCTGCTGTGCATCTGTAAACCCTCAGCGGCGTCTGCAGGCTCCTGTTACCTCGCTGCGTCAGGAGCTGCAGCGCTGCAACTCTTTGTGCACCAATTAAAATGCATCAAGTGCAAATCACCTGCTGGGAGGTGGGGGGTCTGCTGTCGTCTGCTGTGCCCAGAATTGAAATGGGACCTGATTAGTCTCGCATCACAGACTCTCTGGGCGAATCCATTCAATGCAGCAACAAGGCAGGAGGAGGAGGAGGAGGAGGAGGAGGAGGAGGAGGAGGAGGAGGAGGAGGAGCTGTGAGGCTGAAGAAGCTCCCCGTGTGTAAATCTGTGTTGGCTCATATTTTTGGATCCAGATGATGGTGATCAGGTCAGATGGAGGGTGAAGTTTAGGACATGTGAAGGGCGTTGGGGTGTTTATTTTTCGTGTTGCCCGCTGGCTGCTGCTGCTGCTTTCCATCTGAGGAAAAAAAACGCTGTGAAAGAAGGAAGTGTTTGAAATTCACTCAGTAATTTAAAGCAGGGACACTCAACATGTTTTGCTTGGGGGGACACTTTTGCAAAATGACTAGAGGGCCAGGGGCCAGTCACAGCAGCCCACATACATGTTTCTGGGATTTTAGGACGTCTCGTGGATTTAAGTACATTCATCAGATTTTAAGATGTTTCTAAGATTTTAGGTAATTTCTCGGGTTTTAGGTAGTTTCAAGGACTCTAGGTTGTAGGATTTAAAGATGTTTCTAAGACTTCGGGACATTGCTCAGATTGTAGGACATTTTGAGGATTTTAAGACATTTCTGGAATTTTAGGACAATCTATGATTTTAGGGCATTTCTCTGATTTTAGTACGTTTCTAGGATTTGAGGACACATCTAGGATTTTAGAATGGTTCTAGAATTTTTGAGTGTTCGTGAGTATTAAGGACGTTTCAAGAATTTTACGGCCATTTAGAGTTTTTGATGTTTCTCAGATTTTTTTTGGTATAATTTAAACATTTCTGAAATTTTAAGACATTTCTAGGATTTTAGTACATTAGGGTCTTAGTACATTAGGGTCTTAGATCCCCCACACCCCTGACAGAGGTCAGGGGTGTGGGGGATCCTCCACTGGCTTTCAATTAATCAACAAGCTCAGTTTTGATGCTTTTTTGAATGTTTTTACTTGTGTATTCAACAATCCAAAAACCAAAATGATTATGTCATGTAAGAGCCCAAAAACACAAAACCAGCCTCAAAGTAGGGCTGGGCGACGATATCAATCGCGAAATAACTTTTCTTCGATTGAAATATGGGATGTAGTCGATAGAGTGACGATAGAACTCATTCCTGCCATGTTTTGACAACACAAACAGCCAATGATAATAAGAATAGCGCCGCGGAGAACCAAATGCAGTGAAGGACTTTGACTGTCAAACAGCTGAGTGTTTGACAGCCACAGCACTGAAACAGACACATTTGCAGAGGTGGAAAGTGACTTCTTTAGATTTCTACAGACTGTGCTTAAATTTACCTGAAGTTTGTTTAAGATGGAGCTTTTCATTTTTATATAATGCTGGAAAGTTTAATAAATAATAATAAATCATATGTTTATTACACTCCAACACACCATGGTCACATGACACTGTGTCAGTGAACTATGAGGGCAAAAAACAAACCACAAAAAACAAAATAATCCTTTAATTGTCATCACAGTAAAATATTCAGTTAATGGTGATATTGATTTTAGGTTTGAGGCTCGGACCTTTGCTGGGAGGAAATTTTAGTAACTGGACCTCTGTGAGTTTTAGTAGAATAGGTCCTCCAGCTGGTGATGCTGTTCTACAGTATATTTGTCATGTTCAATGTCTGACAGAAAATAAATATTTAACCTAAATGAACCTGATGATATCTTCATATCTCACTGAGGAGTCAAAGGAACCTTTAAGCTCGACAGAAATACTGATTTGATGTATATCATGATAAATATAGATATCTACTAATATGAAAAAAACATTGTGATAAGACTTTATTCCATATCGCCCGGCCCTACCTCAAAGAATTAGCAGCGACAAAGCCGTCCGACTGTTGCATTGCCTCGAATCAGCCAAAAAGTTGCACATGAAAACACCGCAAAGACTTTAACAAACGACCAACCAGCATGAAATACAATATGTTCAGTTTCTACACACACGACGAAAAGACAAAAACCCAAAGCAGATATGAAATGTTAGTTATTGCGCTGTGGAGGTGCTCCAGGGTCTGTTTGTTATTTTTGGACAGAGTCAGACCTGTGACCCTTGTTTCCAGTCTTTATGCTAAGCTAAGCTAACCACGTCCCGTCCCCAGCTCCGCCACACACAGACAGAATATTGGCTTCGATGTGAACACGTCGCTCTCAGATGATTTGTGGGAAATAACATTTAAACAGTAAAAGCACTCTGGGATAAAGACTTTTAAAATGTGACATTTTCAGGACAAGAATCTTTCATATTTTGCTCCAAACTGTTTTTCTGTGGATCACACTGAGCTGGTTTCTGCTCAATGAAAAGCTTTTACTGTCTGATCGATGGAAATGTCGGTCGAGCTTGTGACTCTCGTCTCCTCTCAAACACGCCTCGGTCTCGGCTTTCTTTCACCGGATTTCCGTCTGTTTGTGGTTTGCTCTCGCTGCCTGTTCATCACAGTAATTCAGCGTCTTCTCTGAGGTTTTATTCCTGCAGCGGCAGGCCGACCGCAGCGGGAGGCTTTCAGTCTGGAGCATCTGAGAGCTAAATCTCCGCTTTGTCTTCCAGAGGAGACGAAAATGTCTCACGTCAAACTAACGCTTTAAAGTCTAAATGAACAGCGTGCGTGTCGGGTCGTGTGGCGCCGACTCAGAATCAATACCAGGGTGAGAAATTTCCCATCTCTGCAGCAGCGTTAACAACGCTGGTGGTGAGACTGTTGTGATCGCTCAGGTTGGGAGAGGATGAGGTTGTTAAAGCAGCCTGAGAGTGAGAAATTGAAAATGCAGATTCACAAAAGCCAGACGATCCTCTGCTCGGTTAAGTCTGCCTTAAACAAAATGCTTCTGTTTCATAATTCAGGTTTTAGATGTATTGTTTCTGCCTTGAAGCTGGATGTATTTCGGGCGCCTCGGGAACAGAGGGAGGTTGTGACAGAGTTCGGGGTCGCTGCACGCTCGTAGCATCCCGACGGCGGCGTCCACGAGGCTCATAAACAGTCCCAACATGCAGAGAGGCCGTAAACAGTCTGTGAGAAACGCCTGGAGGAGGACAAAAGCCCCCTCAGTCTCTGTTTGGCTCTGTGTGCAGACTCTCTGAAGAGCTTTCCACAGTAAAAAGCAGCACTTCAGCGCAAAAACAACACAGATTTATTGCAGGCAAATCGCACTGACAGAGCAGATCAGCCTGCAGACGGAGGACTCCGAAATAATTAACAAGGGAAACATACGAGCTCGGATCCTGCAGATCTGTGTTCTATCAAACTGTTTTTACACCGTTTACAGCCGACGATTCAACAGCCATTACGTGAATTTACATTCAGTCATCTGCTGTGTTTCTGCTGAGTCAAAAGCCGCAAACAGCGCGAAGTCCAAAACAGCGGCATCACTGTGTCGAAGTCTCCTTCATTAACCCTTTGAAACTTAGAGCGACATCACTTTTCCTGTGCTGCTTTCACAAGTAATTAAACCTCTGAGCCGTGAGAAATCGGTTTGACTTCTCTCAAAAACACAGAGACAAAGGCAACAAGAAACTTGGTAAAAAATGTTCCACAAGTTACAAAAAAATTGGTAGATTTAGAAAATTATTAGCTAGGGAAAAACTACATTCAGAATGATCATAATTACATTTCTAAAATATGCTACAAAATTACTAATCATAAATATTTATGCTTTTTTCAGCAATATTCTGTCTTTTTCTTTTTTCCTCTCTAATTTTGGGGTATTTTTCTGGTGTTTTTTACTAATTTCATGTTTCAGTGCTTGCTTTGTTTGGGGTCCAGTCGCAGCAGCTCCATACGTGTTTCTCTGATTTTAGGACATTTCTAAGACTTTAGGATTAGGATAAGATTAAATATATTCATCAGATTCAATGACGTTTCTGGGATTTGAGGACGTTTCTCAATTTTTTAAGATGTTTACAGGATTTCAGGATATTTCTTGGTTTCTAGGATTTTAGGTTGTTTTGAGGATTTAACGGCATTTCTAGGATTTTCTTACATTTCTAGGATTTTCTGGATGGTTCTAGGATTCAGTATATTTCTCAGATTTAATGACGTCCCTCGGATTTAAGGACATGTCTAGGATTTTTGGATGTTTCTACGATATCAGGACATTTCTCGAATTTTAAGATTTTAAGACTCTGGCGACATAGGAGTCATGCCCACCTTTACCTGACTGTCTCTTTGGAAATGATTTTTTTTAAAACAGAAAGTAAGATTTCCGTTTTCTCTGTCATCGTGTGCTGACCTCTCATTACCTCGCCTTACCTGTCGGGTAATCATACAGATATGTCGTTGTGAGTATACTGGCCCCTTAAAGCAGCCGCTGTGCTTCATTAGCCTCAGCGGCCCCCTCCCCCACAGCATGTCCCCTCTTAACAACAAAAGGACTCCTCCCTCAATACAACAGAAAAACACACTCAGAGGCTGTAAGCCGCGCTGGCTGCAGCGTTAATTCACCGCCACTGAATTGAGACAAATTACACTGTATGAAGTTGTGGGGATGTAATTATGCAAATCACACGGTGGTCTGCGGGGGCGAAGGACGCTGAAGAGGCTGACACGCGAGCTGATTCAGAGCCAGCAGCAGCGAGGGGAGGAAGAGGAGGAGGAAGAGGAGGAGGAGGAGGATGAAACATGAAACTGGCTTCTGGTTTTGGGCGTCTGAGCGCTTCATGCAGCTGCAGCTTCAGGCTGGAAACATCTGGAGGAGACACAGCAGCTGTTTTCTGCTCTTAATAATTCAGGACAAAACAAAAAACAAAACTCACGTTCAGACGTATAAATGTTCCTTCATTAACCCTTTGAAACTGGGAGCCACATCACGTTTCTTGTGCTGCTTTCAGACGCCCTTCAAAAGTTATTAAACCTTTGAACCAAGAGAAATTGGTTGGATTTCTTTCAAAAACATGGAGAAAATGCAATAGAGAACGCAAAATGCAAAAAAAAAAAAAAAAGGTAGATTTAGGAAAAAAAGCTTGGGAAAAACCATATTCAGAATTATTATAATTACATAATTAAATATGCTACAAAATTATTATAATTTCAGCACTTTTCTTAGATCATTTCCTTGCTCTTTTTACCTGAGTTTTTCTCTCTCTCTCTAATCTTCAAGTCATTTTCTTGTGATTATTTTACTTGTTTCTTGATAGTTTTTGGGTCATTTCTTCTTTCATTGCCTTCTTCGCATGTTTTTGAAAGAGATCAAAGCCAGTTTGCTCAGATTTCTCCCTCATGATGCAGCAGGAGCTACAGAGCTGTTATTGCATCACATAACTCTGAGAAAGTTTTTAACCCACAATTCCTCTGTGAAATCGTGGACTACATCTCCCAGAAATCCCTCATACGTGGCCGCTCCCACGTATAAGGGGCTCGCCTTTCCATCATGGCTCCATAACACGCCTACGTGGCCTTGGATTGGAAATGATGACGGCGAGTGCGGTGGCTGCAATAGAAATAAAGCTGCTGTTTTGAACATCCATCATCCTGCTTCTTGAAAGAGGAGAAAATCACAGTCGGCTCCACATTGTGTTTTATCGACATTTCAAAAATAATGCTTAAGTTTTGCGCGAATCTGCAATGGAAACTCAACTCATATCGATTACTCCGCAGCTGAAAATAGACCCTAAGTCACTATTTCCCCCAGAGCAGCTGATTTAAAGATTTTTTTTTCAAAAATGAAGCCATATATTTGTGTGTTTCAAGTTTCCATCGTCGGGAAACTTACATTACAGATTTACGCAATTTTAAAAAAAAATTTGGACAAAACAAAAGTGCAAGATGACTGTGTTTTTCCACCGATAGATATTATGCGACTTCTCTCGCAATAACTTTCTAGTAACCATGGCGATGGATGTCCAAAACATTGGCAGGTTAATTTCTATTGCAGCCGCTCAATAAAGCCGATCTAATATCTCTGTCATTTCTTTGTCTCGTATCAGAGTGAAGAAGAGCTCGGTCTCTTCCTGCGTCCACACACGCACACGAGTCATGTTTTTGTCGAATGTCATGTGACTTTGTTTTTCTTCTTCTTTGGGTTTAATGGCGGTTGGCGTCCATAAAGTGGCATTACTGTCACTCGCTGTTACACATCATACGAGCTATAAAAGCAAAGCAAAGCATTACACTTTTGTGAAATGTGGCTTTGTTTCAAATCGCCTGAAATACCACCTCATGCAAGCGTAAAAACTTTTTTGCAATAGACGTGAGTTTTTTTCGAATTTGATGTGCTTCCATAAGGCGTATTTTGCATTTGCAGTAACAGTTTGCACAGTTAGAGGGTTAATGGAAACCCGGCTACCGACAGGAGGTCAGAGAGTGTCCAGAGACTGACGAACACATGGAGGTTTTTTGAAATAAACGGTTTCTCACAGAGTCGAAGGAGAAGTTTAATATCTTGTCTCTTTCCTCTTTAACTGCAGCAGCTCGCTGTTAGTCATTTCTTGGTTTTCTGTGAGATGGCGAGAGAAGCTGGTAGATTTTGGGCCTGCAGGGGACACTTTAACTTCCTGTCCTCAGTAAGACTTTAACCTTTAACTTTGACAACAGAGAACAAAATGGACAGACGGCTAAAAGCTGCCTGCAAACGCAGAGTGCAGAAAATGAAAATGCCTGCGGTTCTTCCTCTCTGCCTCGGCCTCTTTTCTTTATTTCGTTTTGTTTGGGCCTGAGTGCTTCGATCATGTGGTGGTCTGAGAGCGGTGGGGAGGTGGCTCCAGGGAAAGATTTGGAAACTGCAGCTCGGTTGCAGAAAGTCAGCGGCTGAAGCGGCAGCTGGAACAGTGAGCAGGAGGGAGACATTTTATACTAGAGGTTTGCAATAAAGTTATTTTGTACATGCATGTGTGTTTAAGCGGAACAGGCCGCAATACATCGAGTTTGATTTATCGCCAACTAGAGTGCAACTCAAAATGACACACCTGTGTTAGATCCATCGATCTGCATCGATACATCGATTAAATGAGCAGCCATCACGTGACACTGATGTAAAGGGTAAACATCGATCCATATCATCCTCTTTCAGACCCGCCCTTATTTTGAAAGTCTGTGTCACCGGCACGCAGTGTCCGGCTGGTGATGACGTCATGGCGAGCAGCCGCGAGAAAGATGAGGAGGATAAACGTGAAGAGGATAAATTACGATTATTTACTCGGAATAAATCATCAGTGTGGAAATGTTTGTTTTCGGAGAAACTGCGAGTCAACAGACGGCGCACGTGACACGTAAACAAAAGCCGTACTGAGGAAACAGGAAGTACCAACCTGTACACCTCACCGACTTCTTGCTAACGTTACGTTAGCTGCTGTTTCAGCGATGTTGACCGAAAAAAACGAGCACGTAGCGTGAAAGTCACCGGCTCTGTCGGGAGATGCAGCGACTTAAACCAGCGGTGAGTCAGAAAAACATCAATAATATCAAACTGGTTCAGTTATGAGGAGAGGAAAAGTCCGCTAGCCGCTAAGCTAATTTCTGCAATGTAAAATGCTATAGGCTTATGCTAATAACATTAGCATATTTTATATGTGACCTACAAAAGAGTTTTATCTTGCTGTTAATCCACGTTTTGAGGATGTTGGGCAGCCTAAAGTTTTAGGAAAAAAGATCATAGTTTGAATTAAAATGCGTTTTCAAACTGAATGAACCAGTTTTAATTATTTGTAGTTATGTTTAGATCGTATTGATCGCAGGCCCCTAAATCGAATCAAAATCGTGTCGTGGTAGACTTTGTGATATTGGGAAATATCTTATCATCGTCCAAAGTATCACTATAATATCTTATTTTGATGAAACCAGTGATTTACTGCTGTAACCTTTGTCCTGCCATCGCCTCCCTCCTGTCATTACTGTCCATGACCCGTCGTTTTTTGGGATGAAAACCAAGAAACTGTGCTAAACGCTGTGTATGAACACACACACACACACACACACACACACACACACACACACACACACACACACACACACACTGTTGCTCTCTGTAATGAGTCTTAAATGACAGCTTGCTTGAAAGCTATTTAATGGAGGCCTCTGCTTACAGTTTAGATAATATTTGTCGAAGGTCAAGTCATGATTCTCCCACTGACTCTGTCTTCCTGTCCACTTAAACACACACACACACACACACACACACACACACACACACACACACACACACACACACACACACACACACACACACAGAGGCTGTAAAGCCCTGAGGTCACTCAGCCTCTGAACTCCCTCGGCACTTAAAGTCTTTTATAACATCCGTCCTCTCCTGCTCGTCTGAAGGGTATTTAGAGGCTGTCGATGCTTCCAGCTCGTCTCCTCTGAAAGATTTAGAGGCTTTTCTTATTTGAATCATTTTAATGACACCTGTCCCGTCAGCTGTAAAACAACAAAAAAACAAAAGAAAACCTCTGGCTCAGCAAAGAAAGCACGCATTCCTGCTGGATCATTTTAAACTTTAGCACTGTATTGTTAGGGATTTCTTTGCAAATTTTACCGCCGTGATAGCTGTTCCACATTTGTAAACCCTGTCTGTGAGCATTGAAATCATCTGTGCAGTATTTTAGCATCTTTAAATGCTTTAATTACTCTAACAGGACTCCCTGGATTGTATTTCATTAACGATTTTTCGATAAAGATGGTGCTTTCAAAGTCCCTTCTTTATGCTTCCTTCGTATTTTTATACAGAACCAAACATTTTGCTCCATTGTTTGATTTTAGACGACATGCTGGCATCGCAGAAGCAAAAGAGGCGTGACGGGTGTGATGTTAAACACAACAGCGTCAGCCTGTAGTGTGAAATGTCACATTTGCATCTCGTCCTAAACAATAACAGTTAACTCAACACGTCGATAACAATCAAAATATTAAACAGTATTGTACAACAGCACCACGACTGGTTCTGTCCAGCCGCGTTTTTAGCTGATGCTGTCCAGTGGCGTATTGTGCGCACATGAAATATGGCTTTTGGCGTTGCAATCACTGCAAAAGTGGCAGTATTTGATTACTTTTGAAGAAGAATGGGCTTGAACTAATTACTCTTTTGGTTCAGCAAACACAAATATTAAAAAATCTTCTTTTTTTTGTACGTCTTCTGTCTCATGGTTGTTGCTGTGGTCCGAGTTTTAAAGGCCGCCACTTTCAACACCTTGTATACTCAGGGGGTTCAAACAGCGCCCAAAAAAGAGCTTTAAAATCCTCTACTTTAAGCCAAATCTGAACCTGATCCCCGTTCGCTTCCTGCCTGCAGGTCCTGCTGTTCAGCGCTCTGTGGAGTGAAATCAAATTGGCTGAAAAATCCTCCGTCCCGCTGCTTTTACTGCACATAATGTGAGCCTGCATAATGGTAGCGAGAAGCAGGAGGAACAGAGCGCCGCCTGCAAATAAAATAGACCCAGATTTATAGTTTGAAGTGCTTTACATCTGCAAATAGCTTTTCCATTAACAGTAACAACCAAAATATTGAGAGCAGTGAATCAGAGGAGAACATCGGCAGCGTTTTGTTGCTTTAAGGACATCTCTCTTTATTTCACTGCACTTTTTATAAGTGCACCATTTTGAACCGAAGCTATGAAAGTATTAAATGGGAAAACATTGTAAATAAAAGTGGAGTGAACAGAAGAGGCGTTTGATTAATCCTCGCTGTGCCCAGGCTGCTTTATAAATGAAATATCTGCAGACATTTTGACTCGATAATTAAATCCACTGAGACAGAAGCAATATTCTCATTTCTGTGATTATGGAAACATTATTTAGTAACTCTGTTAATAATGATGATGACTCCAGTCATTAGGCTCATGAATAAACCAAACATGGAGAAGCTTTCTTAAAGAAAGAAGATTTTTAGTAGAAACACAATTAAAGCATCATCAGACGGAGCTGACAGGAAGCAGCGGGGAGATGTGGGCGGGCGTGTGGGCCGTTAAATAAATACAGTGCATTTCGCTGAGGTTTATTTCACGAGTGCACTCAGCTTCGTAATGAGTCGGTCCGGCGGGCTCGTTTCACGGCTCAGCCTGACACCTGTCACACCTCAGCGGCTGTTTCACACCGCTGCAGATAGGGAGGAGAGATCAGAGGCCACGATCGGGGGACGGGTCCCTCCAGGGACGACACAGACGAAGGTTTAGCGTTCAGTTCAGCTGGCTTGATTCGTAAGAAAGCTTTCTCCTCATGAACGGCAGCTTTTCCAAAACGATGACATAAATCAGCCCGGTCAACTTTTTTCTGCGATCGTTCCTTTGAAATGCCAATACAGCCGTCGTGATGATAATATCAGAGGCCTGGGAGTGAGTGCTGCTTATCACGTTGCATTTATGAGCTGGAAATAAAGCGTTCAATAAGAACAACAAACCTTATAACCGTCGTTCAGATGGCTGACAGCAGAAACAGAAAAATATGTCAATGAGAATCATTTTAGGTTGAATTCAGCTGCGGAGCAGCAGAAAGTGAAAGTGAAACATAACCGGTCATTGTGCTTAGTCAGAAAGTTTGCTTTCACTCGCCTCTGCAGCAGCTGCTCCTCTCAATCATGGATAATATCCTTGAACGTATTTTACAGGATAATTCATGCATCTAAATTCATGATTCAAAAGAACATAAGAAGAAATTCAGAGGTAAAAAAAAGTGTTTATACATTATAAACCCTGACAGACCTTTTGTAGCATTCCAGGACATTTTCCAGGACTTCTCCATGACTAGAAAGCTCCTTTTAAGATGTCGGGGTTATCCAGGAAGTGTGGGAACCCTGTGACAACACGAACATCTCTGAGCACTGTTGCAGCAGATATGAGGCTTAATTGTCTTGTTAGTGACAAACCGAAGTGCCAGCGGGACGGAGTGACCCGACCCGTCTCCGAGAGACTTCCCTGGAGGTCAATTACTTCCTGCTGTGCCTCTGCGTCAGACTGCAGAATGAACCTGGAAGTCTTTCTGTCCCTCTGATCTGCTCGACATGAATAAAACATCAAAGCTGTTATCTTCACGCTGCACTCTCGGCTTCGCAGGTGAAGATTAGTCTGCTGCAACAGCTGATGAAGCCAAACGAGCCGAGCGTCTGCCGAGGCCTCCGGGCGGCTCGCAGTCAGACGCTCGCGCTGCCATCGAGGAAAAATATACACAAAACTGGACAAATTAGTGCCAGTTATGGAGGCGGAGGAAGGCAGGGCGGTAATTAGACAGCAGGTCCTCGTGCAGCAGCTGCTCAGAGTCGCTGCGACGGTTGAAGGTTATTTTAACTTCTGTTGTTTGTTTATTTTTTTTTTATTCTTGAACAGCACGGAGGATGGCGGCAGGAAAAACACACTAATTCAGTTTAACCCTACGAAACCTGAGCAAATTAACTAACATCTTTCAAAAAGTTGAGCAACTTTCTAAGTTTTTTTGAAATTTTCTATTTTCTATTTAGCGCAGTGCATTTACAAACTCAGGCTCAGAAGAAATCAAAAATAAATGAAAAAAATAAAATAGATAAAAATAAAGGAAAATAACAATAAGACAATAAGACAATGCTAGGGCTTTTTAGGGCTTAATGTTAATATGTTTCACCGCAGGAAATGAGTTAAAATGAGACATGTAAACTAAACAAAGTGTGTATTTTAAGTGTCACAGTGGTCAAATTATCATACATTACAGCAATTTTGGAGTTATTGATCGTACATTGTACAGAGGGCAAAGGTACCGTATAAATATGATATTTACTGTACATCTGGCAACACTGATAAGTTGCATGTATGAATCAGCTGTTGTGCTGTTTTTTGGGGGGTAGGACAGATTTGTTGACCTGCAGTTTTCTCTTGCTCACAGAAAGGGATGAAATCTAAAACCAAAAACAAAAAAAAAAGAACAGTATTGACGCCAAAGGATGTCAGCGTCCCCGCGTTGTCCATAGCAACGAGGGAAAGGAGGATGACGAAGAGGCGGTCAGGGATTCATGTTTTATTCAAACGGCAGAGGAGAACAGAGAAAAGCTCTTCACACAGGAAATCATCCAGCTGCTGCGGCCGGGAGACTTAAAATAGATCCGGACAAACGGACAACAGGAGCCGAGCTGCTCGCTGCGTTTAGTCTTTATTAGTGTGAACAGACCTCACAGACATCATCACGTTTCAGCGCGCGTCTGACATCCCTCTGGTTTTATCCGTGAAAAACACCAGAGTTATTTCCTATAAATGACTGTGACGCGTCTCACGTTGGTTTTTCCTAAGGAGAAAATAACATCTGTGGTTTTAGTGAGACTTTCATCCAGACTCCAGGATGATTCTCTGCATTTTACCATCACCTCTTGCTTTAAACATGCACTTCAAAAAGTCTTTTTATTTAGTGAGTTTTTCTTCATATTCAGAAAAGGTGAAGAGATTATTTCAAACATTTGAGACGCTTTGGGATCCGACTCTTCTTCAGCATCAAAACCGTGTAGTCTTTTGGAGAATTACAGATGTTTTTCCATGCATATTTTGATATTTTATTTCATTTTTAATGTCCAGGGGGGTAGGATTTAGGGGTATGTATTTTGGCAGAAATTGAATCCCAGTGATGACAGTTACCGCAGCCGGAATTGGGACAGTTTTTTTGGCAACCGGACATTGCCCGACTTATTTCTCATATCTTTCTTAGTGACAACATCCCAGTGATGGCAGTTACAGCTGCCGGAATCAGGCCCGTGATTTCACCCGCTTCAGGGGTGTCAATTCTCACGAGTCTCAGCCGAGTCTCAGCCGAGTCTCAGGCAACCGGACATGGCCGTACTTGTACTTGTGCTGGTACGTAAAGTGCGGGCCGTTGCTGGACCATCGTCTTTTTTTATAACGGCCCAGTGATGGCAGCGTCCCTTCATTCACCTCCTCTTCTCTGACTCATGTCACTCAGAAGAAAACCTTGGCTGTTTGACACCATCTCAAAGTTTTGTTGTTTCTGCTTTCAAGAAGAGACAACGGCTTTAACACACACACACACACACACACACACACACACACACACACGCTGATCTCCAGAGTGAGGTTTTCATTTCATAGAGAAGTGAAACCTTCTCAAGGACTGCTGTGGCGTATTGATTTGGTTTTCTAAAAGCGGAGAATTTATCCTCTGCAGAGACGTGAAACAGGAGAGGGGAGGGGAGGCGTGACATTCATGTAAAATACCGCCATCAGTGATGCATGATGGGACTTTGAATCCCCATCACGCTCACAGACACAAATGTTCCACTTCTCTGCGGAGACAGACTGAACCGAATGTAGAAAAAAAGTGTGAGTCTGTAGCGGCGTCCTCTGCGGTTTCACGAATCCCGATGCTCTCTTACCTACTTACCTCGTACTGGGAGCCACTTCTAAAAAAAACTGCCTTTTTTCATTTTTAACAAAACAAACATCTCCGAATCAGATGTTGAACCCTTGTCTCTGCCTTTGTAACGTCTTGACTGGGATGCATTTTCCTGTGGCCTAAACATGGCGTAAACAAGAGGTCCTCATTCGTGCCCAAACCTCAGCTGACAGAGCTCGTAGGAGATTATGTAACACCTGTCCTGGTACAAGTCGGGGCGGATTCATGTCCTCCTCACAAAGCACACAGGGCTGTCTCCTTCCTACGTCTCCCCGTCATGTCCTTTATGCACTGTTAGTATTGGATATTTCACTGTTTTCTGCATTTAATAAAAAAAAAGTCAGCTTAGGTCTGCAGCTTTGCTCCAGCTCCACATTTTTGGGGATAAACCTCCACAGCAAACTTTCAATACTGTAGTTTCACTGGCTGGTAAACATTCAGCAGATTTCTATTTTCATAACCAGTTACAAGGGATGAGCATGAGTACTGGAGTACTCATCTTGATTTTAAGTGTATGTAAAGAGTAATTCTTTTATTTATTTTTTTCTTTAATAAAAAGATAAGATTAGATAATCCTTTATTAGTCCCACAACGGGGAAATTTGCGTGATGACAGCAGCAAAGAGATATCAAAGCATGTTATGTGCAGGATAAAGCATAAAGCAGTATTAATGGTACAAACAAGACACAAAACTCAACAGTTACTGGAGGGTTTTTTTTGCTCCAATTGTACCTGAATGAATGCAGTTGTGATAAATTGCACGTTGTGATACTGAAAATGCACAGATTTGTGTGTGTGTGTGTGTGTGTGTGCGTGCGTGCGTGCGTGCGTGCGTGCGTGCGTGCGTGGGGTCTATCTGGTTGTGCAGTCTGACAGCAGCAGGAAGGAAGGGCCTGTGAACACCTGACAGCTGTTGACCAGCAGCACAAACACTTTCCTGCACACCAGCAGCTACTTTGTGTCAGCTCTGCATGTAACGTGCAGACCTGCTGCTCAGTAATACGAATATTTATCCGTGTGTCTGCAGTGAAATAAGAGTCTGGTGTGATTCAGACGAGATGAGGAACGTCCTAAAATCTTTGGGTGTTGTGCGCTGTAAATAAACTGAAGTTGAATCACCAGCGTTTGACGCTCCAACATACGCTGAATGTTGAATGTCGAATTCAAACTTTGACATCGTGTTGTTATATTAATCTGCCTCTGTGAGCTCGTTTGTTGTCTGACACTAATTGCGATCATTAATTGATGTCTTGTAACGTTGCTGACTCGCCCTGATAAAAAGCAGCAGGTGAGCATCTTGTGCAGCAGTGAAGGGGTTAAAGGATGTTGGGAGGTGAAGGGCTCGGAGCAGCAGACAGGAGATGAGGTATTGACGTTCGTCTCTCCTGGAGTCAGAGCTGCAGTGGAGGAGGGGGGTGTTAGATAACGAGCCGGGGGTGGCGGCGGCGGCGGCTGGGTGGCCATGGCGACCGGGTTGGGCTCGGAGGATTTGGGAGGTGGATGTTCCTCCAGGCGGCGGCTGCTGCCACGCTCCGTCAGCTTCTTTAGTTCTGCTCTGATCCAAAAGAGGGAATTATGTGCATTTCAAATCCCTGAGACTGTTGTAAAATGTATGAGGGTGAGGAACCTGAACACAACACGGCCGGGGTCGACTGCAAACACACACACACACACACACACACACACACACACACACACACACACACACAGAAATGGCAGAGCCAGATAACGCAGCGTGGACACACACACACATTTCAGAGTGTTTCGTCTGGGCCAAACACAGCTGAGACGCTGTCATTTGTCGCTGGGCGGAGGTTTTAAGACTTGTCGCCGTTCAGCGTAATCCCACATTTTCTGCGTATTAAAAGCGTGTCTTTGTGAAACCTACAAACAGGAAACAGAACACGCACTCTGGGAGCCGTTCGGCGGCGTTTGAGGGCCTCTGGGCTCCGAGCTGCTGATGGATGTGACTGCCGGACGGACTTTATTATCCATGAACGTCCCGCAGCCTGCGGCCCACGCAGCGCTCAGCAGAGTCCTCAAACACGCGCCGATCACGTCTGCTCCGAGCAGAGATTGGGCTGAATTAGTTTGAAAAGTCTTTTTCTTTGACGTCCACATTACTGAGCCGTTGTTTGAATATTTGTCATCAGTTTCCCCTCCTGTATGTACGCGTGAAGCAGTATCACACTCGAGGCTTTCACGTTATTTGACCACGACAGTAACGCTGCACGCCCTCTGTAAGCCCACTGAGACGGTTTTGTCGTCTTTGTGAGGGGTCCACAGATTAACGGCTGATTATTGGGGCCGATATTTGGTGTTTTGCTGATTATCTGTATATGGCAATCATTAAAATAATTTTATTTTAAAAAACTCTCTAGGAACTTATTGTATGATAAACATTTCAGTTTTAATTACTAAAGGCACGTTTGTGTTGTTTGTTGTATTCCAAATTGTGAATTTAGACAGCATTTTTATTGTAAATGCATATCGGTTCCAGATATTGGTTATCGGTCTCATTAACGACCTCTGTTGACCCCTGATCTTTGTGTTAGTTCATAGTTCGCACCATAGTGAGTTAGTTGTTTTCTTTTGATAATTCAAAACATCATGAAACTGCCCTGAAATGTTTCTTTTCGACCAGCTGATGAATATTTCCCCGATTCTGTAATCTTTGCAAGTGCAGTGTTTAAGATGCGGCCGGGTCGTATTTTCGGTGAAAAGGAGGGTGTGCTGTCGTGCAGATTTGGGCTCATCCTAAATGTCTTGTTGACCAATCAGATTGCTTGGTCCGGTCTTCTCGCTGTGTGATGCATCTTTACTGTGTCTTAGCTGGAAGGTGTGTAATCAGTTAGCATCTTGTGACTTTTCTTGGAAAGTTTTTTTATCAAAGTGGAAACAGTTTCGCCTCCCGGCGTTTCCGGCTGGTGTTATTGATGTTGCTGCTGTTGCAAAGACAACCGGGACTCTTTCCATTTCCCTCAGAGCCGAGCAACAACCAGCAACACAGGACACATCGCGTGTTGTAGGATTTTACTACAGACAGCACGGACGAGGAGAAGCTGATTATTATAGTAATTAACCACAAAATTATCCTTTTTATAAGGAAATGGCGTTGAGCGCCATATCAGGAGTTATGGGAGTGAATGGGGTTATTACTTCTTCTTCTGCGCTTATATAAAGAGAGTGATTCTGTAACTACCCCTCCAGCTCCTCGGCGTCGCCACCCCAGCTGATCCGGCAGAGCTGCATGGTGCCCAACTCATACCGCAACCGCTGGGAGTTGACGGATGAGGGAGCAAAACCGCAGCTGAAGCGGTGGACATCCACAGTTGCAAAGACGCTCCTTGATAACGAGGATAGCTGCCGACAGCTACCAAAGAAAACGTATCACCTTTTCCTGTTTTGGTTGCGTGGTGGTTGACGTACTTCCTCTGGGCCGAATGAAGTCTTTGTACTAAAACAATCTCATCACAACTTTTCACATGTTGCTGCTTTGCAGTGGACTTCTGCATCTACGTATCATACTCTGACGCTGGTTATTATGTTGAGACAACAAAAGCACACGGCGACCAACAGGACGTTTTGACACCGGCCCACAGACTCAGTAAATATTCAGTTCAGAGATGCTTCCAAACTCCAACACTGTCGACAGAAAGACAAAAACAACAGAGAATGAAAAAGGTCCAAAGTGTTTCTAAGAATAAAATCCACATTTTGAACAGAACAAAGAGGGAAAATCGGCCTTGGGTGAAAAACCAGTTTGTTTTTCTCTCAAATTGGAAAAACCTCATTCCAAACACATTTACTGCATCAATAATTTAAACCTCTAAAAAGAGAAAAGGGACGTGGAGTGTTTCTCCATCGTGAGGTTTCTCCTCTCACTCCCCGTTTCTTCAAGTCCTGTGAATTGAGCATCTGATGGTATCTGGAGGTATCTGACAGTATATAAAAGTATCTGAAGGTATCTGACAGTATATAAAAGTATCTGAAGGTATCTGACAGTATATAAAAGTATCTGAAGGTATCTGACAGTATATAAAAGTATCTGAAGGTATCTGACAGTATCTGGAAGTATCTGAAGGTATCTGACAGTATATAAAAGTATCTGAAGGTATCTGACAGTATATAAAAGTATCTGAAGGTATCTGACAGTATATAAAAGTATCTGAAGGTATCTGACAGTATTTGGAAGTATCTGAAGGTATCTGACAGTATATAAAAGTATCTGAAGGTATCTGACAGTATCTGGAAGTATCTGGAGGTATCTGACAGTATATAAAAGTATCTGAAGGTATCTGACAGTATATAAAAGTATCTGAAGGTATCTGACAGTATATAAAAGTATCTGAAGGTATCTGACAGTATATAAAAGTATCTGAAGGTATCTGACAGTATCTGGAAGTATCTGAAGGTATCTGACAGTATATAAAAGTATCTGAAGGTATCTGACAGTATCTGGAAGTATCTGGAGGTATCTGACAGTATATAAAAGTATCTGACAGTATATAAAAGTATCCGAAGGTATCTGACAGTATATAAAAGTATCTGAAGGTATCTGACAGTGTCTGGAAGTATCTGGAGGTATCTGACAGTATCTGGAAGTATCTGAAGGTATCTGATAGTATCTGGAGGTATCTGACAGTATCTGGAAGTATCTGAAGGTATCTGACAGTATATAAAAGTATCTGAAGGTATCTGACAGTATCTGGAGGTATCTGACAGTATATAAAAGTATCTGAAGGTATCTGACAGTATCTGGAAGTATATGAAGGTATCTGACAGTATCTGGAAGTATCTGACAGTATCTGGAAGTATCTGACAGTATTTGGAAGTATCTGACAGTATTTGGAAGTATCTGACAGTATTTGGAAGTATCTGGAGGTACCTGACAGTATGTGATTGTATCTGAAGGTATCTGCGTCCCTCTGTTAGTGGCTTCAGGGGCTTTTGCCTCCGGCTTTTGCGGCTGGTTGTTACAGCAGCCATTTTTAGGAGTAGTGGAGGTCTGCAAACAGTAATTACAGGCCATTACACACACACACACACACACACACACACACACACACACACTAACACACGCAGGCAGGAATTTGTGGCTTTTATCTCAAAGAAAATGTGGATAATTCAAGTCGGCTGCACATTTCTGAACCATGGAGGCCTGTTATTATCAGACAAGACATGACTCTCTTACAAGCTGCCAGAACTGTGTGTGTGTGTGTGTGTGTGTGTGTGTGTGTGTGAGAGACAGAGAGAGCAGTGATATGAAGCTCCAGTATTATTCACATTTTAGGATTTTTCCCTCCAATCTGATTCCAGCAGTGGTGTCATTAGGCCAAGGCTGAAGCCCTGAATGTTTCCTAAATAGCCACAATATATATACTGTACAACAAACTATATATATATATATATATATATATATATATATATAGTTTGTTGTCCAGTACAACAACACCCAGAAACTTGGGTGTTGTCATCAGATTCCTTTTTAACATCTGCATTCATCTTAAAATTTCCGAACAACATAGATTTGGTTTTGGTTTTTGTTTTTTTAAGTTTATGATAACTTATTTTCATCAAACCAACATTTGAACTTGTTTATTTTGTTTGTGACCACTTTCAGGAGCTGCTGCAGGTCCTCCCTCGAACAAAAAAATATTTGTGTCATCTGCAAAAACAACACATTTCAATACATTTGACACGTGACATACTGTATGTCATTGATGTAGAGAATAAACAGTTTGGGGCCCAATACTGACCCCTGTGGGACGCCACAGGTAATGTTTAAACATGCAGATCTGTGCAAACGGCTTTCTATTTTCATATAACTTTTCAGCCATTGAAAAGCTAATGAAAAGCCCTCTGATACCATACCTTTGCATTTTCCTGGTAAAAGTTTGTGGTATCAAATACTTTTTTGTAAGTCAGAAAGTATTCCAACTGCATATGTTCAGTGAGTGTGTTCAGTGAGTGTGTGTTCAGTGAGTGTGTGTTCAGTGAGTGTGTGCAGTGAGTGTGTGTGTAGAGAGTGTGTGTTGTGTGAGTGAGTGTTGAGTGAGTGTGTTCAGTGAGTGTGTGTTCAGTGAGTGTGTGTTCAGTGAGTGTGTTCAGTGAGTGTGTGTTCAGTGAGTGTGTGTTCAGTGAGTGTGTGTTCTGTGAGTGTGTGTTCAGTGAGTGTTTGTTCAGTGAGTGTGTGTTCAGTGAGTGTGTTCAGTGAGTGTGTGTTCAGTGAGTGTGTGTTCAGTGAGTGTGTGTTCAGTGAGTGTGTTCAGTGAGTGTGTGTTCAGTGAGTGTGTTCAGTGAGTGTGTGTTCAGTGAGTGTGTTCAGTGAGTGTGTGTTCAGTGAGTGTGTTCAGTGAGTGTTTGTTCAGTGAGTGTGTGTTCAGTGAGTGTGTGTTCAGTGAGTGTGTTCAGTGAGTGTGTGTTCAGTGAGTGTGTGTTCAGTGAGTGTGTGTTCTGTGAGTGTGTGTTCAGTGAGTGTGTGTTCAGTGAGTGTGTGTTCAGTGAGTGTGTTTTGTGAGTGTGTGTTCAGTGAGTGTGTGTTCTGTGAGTGTGTGTTCAGTGAGTGTGTGTTCTGTGAGTGTGTGTTCAGTGAGTGTGTGTTCTGTGAGTGTGTGTTCAGTGAGTGTGTGTTCTGTGAGTGTGTGTTCAGTGAGTGTGTGTTCTGTGAGTGTGTTCAGTGAGTGTGTTCAGTGAGTGTGTGTTCAGTGAGTGTGTTCTGTGAGTGTGTGTTCAGTGAGTGTGTGTTCAGTGAGTGTGTTCAGTGAGTGTGTGTTCAGTGAGTGTGTTCAGTGAGTGTGTGTTCAGTGAGTGTGTTCAGTGAGTGTGTGTTCAGTGAGTGTGTGTTCAGTGAGTGTGTGTTCAGTGAGTGTGTGTTCAGTGAGTGTGTGTTCAGTGAGTGTGTGTTCAGTGAGTGTGTTCAGTGAGTGTGTGTTCAGTGAGTGTGTTCAGTGAGTGTGTGTTCTGTGAGTGTGTGTTCAGTGAGTGTGTGTTCAGTGAGTGTGTGTTCTGTGAGTGTGTGTTCAGTGAGTGTGTGTTCTGTGAGTGTGTGTTCAGTGAGTGTGTTCAGTGAGTGTGTGTTCAGTGAGTGTGTTCAGTGAGTGTTTGTTCAGTGAGTGTGTTCAGTGAGTGTTTGTTCAGTGAGTGTGTGTTCAGTGAGTGTGTTCAGTGAGTGTGTGTTCTGTGAGTGTGTGTTCAGTGAGTGTGTGTTCAGTGAGTGTGTGTTCTGTGAGTGTGTGTTCAGTGAGTGTGTGTTCAGTGAGTGTGTGTTCTGTGAGTGTGTGTTCAGTGAGTGTGTGTTCAGTGAGTGTGTGTTCAGTGAGTGTGTGTTCAGTGAGTGTGTGTGTGGTTATTTCCCCGGTGTAAACTCACCTGTAGTTGGGGCGTCTGCTGCTGCGTCTGATAAACAGTCGTCGGCTGTGTTTTGCGGGGAAACGTGTTTCCCGCCTGCAGCTGTGCTGTCTGTCTGCTTTTATTGTTCAGAAACTCATGAAGCTGTCGGCGGTTTATTCTCGCCGAGCGTGTGATCAGAGCGGGCGTGTCGGAGTTTGCTGGTGATACTTGCGGAGGTGTTGCGGATCTGATATTGATCCACCTGCTCGCCGTCCGCCTCTGTCATTTAACCCTCTATTTAACCCTGCGTGTGCCGCTCTCTGTTGCAGATCTGTCGGAGAAGAAGAGCGACCTGAGGGTCTGCGATGACTCCACCTGCAGGTTCGGAGGCGTCTGCAGAGACGACGGAGCTCAGCTCAAATGTGTCTGCCAGTTCCAGGTAAGAAAACATGAAATAAGCTTTTTTTCTAAAGTCCGTATTTTTTACAGACGCAAACGTGTGCACGCACATCCAAACCCACAGCAGGTGCTGACCTGTAACTGAGTGAATGTTAAAAAGGCAGAAAATGAGCGGCACGCTGCAGGGCTCCGGTTTTTGCTCATTTAATGCACCAAAGTGACGTTTCGAGCAACACATGTGACCAAACACGTGAACAATATGTTTCAAAATACACGTCCATAAATAAATTCAAACCAATAAATATATATATATAATCACTCACACAAAATACGTGTAAATATATTTATAAATATTCATGTAGTACCCGGTCCTTAGTTCAGTCAGTATCTGATGATATCTCATATATGTATATCTATAAACTTTTAAAATGAACCAAACTTGTGCTGTGAGACAACCGATAATCTTTTACCCTTAAGTGACATAACGTTTGTCGTACTTTGGATGCCTTTCACGAGTATTTGAACCTTTGAAATTTCTTTCCAAAATGTGGGAAAATAAGGCAAGGAGTAACCTTGAAGAAATGTGTAATTTTCAAAATTTTCAAAATTTCAAAATTTTACAGAATTATTTTTTAAATTTGAGCACTTTTTTTCTGAGTACAGTTTGTCTTTTTTATTTTCTTTTTCTTTTTTTGTTGTTTGGTTGGTTTTTTAATTTTATTTTTCTTTTGTTTTGTTTTATTTTGTTTTATTGTGTAACAAATTTTAAGGAAATTTTCTTGTTCTTTTGATTTTGGGATCATTTTTTCTTCCATTGCTCATTGCCTCGTGTTTTGGAAAGAAATCAAGTGGATTTTCTCAGATTGATAAGATAAATAAGACTTTTTGGGGTAAAAGAAGGAAAAACAGATGAATCTCCATCAGGAAACATGAGCGGGCTTCTGTTTGTTGCTCTGATATTAAAAATAAACGTTACTGCTCTAGTTGTTGCGTACTTGTTTGGACAACATGTCCGCGTGAAGGGCGGCGTCCGGAGGAGCGATTCAGAACAGGACTCACGGATGCAAACCGGCCGCCGCGCTCCGTCGTCTCAGAGCAGGACCTGCGTTTGTTCGTCACGTCTCGGCGTGATCAGAGGAGCCCGACGGCGGCTGAATACAGAAACATGATCACAGACGCTGATCTGCACTCAGATCTCTCTGCACAAACTGCTGCCAGCGTCTGGCTGCTGGAATCCGGAGGAGAGTCGATCAGGATGTTGATTCACTCGCCTTCATCACCTTTTAATTATCGCTGTGAGCTCACAGCAGCGAGTCCTCTGTGGACCCTGCGGGCCGCCGCTGACCTTTTCTCTGATTGGTGGAGATCACACGGTGAATGACTTCCTGTTTGGACGCAGCCGCAGATGGATTCTCAGGAGTGCCGAACCTCGAGCTGGTGGACGGACTGAAACCTTTAGGGACTGTTTGGTGCATTTTACACACGTTTCGTTCTTCGTTTTTGTTTTTTTGTGATAATTTTGGTTGTGTTTATGCACACGGCACAAATTTAGTCCGGACTGTGTTTCTGACTGATCAGATTTTGGTGGTCAAAGGTCACTGTGACCGCGTCCGTCTTTATCTTGGGAACAGGATATTTTGTTGAGGGAATTCCTTCATATTTGGCACAAACGTCCGTTCGGACTGAAGGATGAACTGATTAAAATCTGATGGTTTGAGGTCGCTGTGACTTTCCGTCCGTCCAGTTCTCGTGAGCACGATATCTCAAGAGCGCCTGGACTGAATTTCCTCGAATTCGGCACAAACGTCAATTTGGACTCTGACCAGATGAGCTGATAATTATCACAAAATTTTAGGCAAATTTCAATTTATTTTGTCAGTGTGACGTTGTGCAAATGGCTGATAAATTCGACAGAAATGCAACAAAATATTCAAACATCAACACAAAACATATGAAAGAGACGTTAGGAACTGAATATGGAAACGTGTTAGTTAGTGGGAGTTTTATGTGTGTGTGTGAATGTATGAAAGTGTGTTTTGCATGAAGATTTTCTATTAATAGATCAAACATTAAAAAAAAAACAGGTAAATAGGAAAAAAAAAATTTAAAACCCAATAATAACGGCGACAAGAAAGGAAAAACAAAAAAGTAAAAATTAATAAGTGAATTCTTTTTTTCTGTTTTTGCTTACCTTTGATTAAACTTTATTTTAGATTCAGTTTAAGTTTCCAAAGATTTTAACCCTTTAGGGCCTGTTTGTCTCATTTTAGTCTCTTTTCTTCTTCCTGTTGTGATAACTGTGTGTGTGTTGATGCATGTGTCCTAAATGTAGTCCAGATTGTGTATTTGAGTGTAATCAGTGAATTTGCAGCTCAGCTCCTACAATAAGTCTAAAATACACTGTGGAAACTAAATAGTTACATTCAGACTGTTCAGGTCCAAAAATGCTCCATTGAAACCCATTCAAACTGACATTTTTGATCCCACAGCCATCAGAGCAGAAAAACAGGACTTGTATTATTTCTGGGTGTCATTCTGGGCTTTTGACTCTGAATTTGTCATTTTGACTATTTTCCACCTGATGAGGTCATTTTGACCATATTTGGCATATGGAGGAAATACATGCTATTTCCACTAGGTGACCTGTCACAGTCAATGTAGCTGCTGATCACTGACATATCCCAGACTGTCAGCAGCTACACTCACACACTGACATATCCCAGACTGTCAGCAGCTACACTCACACACTGACATATCCCAGACTGTCAGCAGCTACACTCACACACTGACATATCCCAGACTGTCAGCAGCTACACTCACACACTGACTTATCCCAGACTGTCAGCAGCTACAAAAATGCATGTAGTATATTGAAAATTTAATTAAAAAAATAAATGCATGTATTCTATTGAAAATAATTCATTTTTGCCAGTTAATTTTCTAATTAATTGACTAATTGTTTCAGCTGCAGTTTTATATTTTCATGTTTCGGTTGTGTGAAAAAGTAGTTATCTAATTAAAGTAGTGAAGCAAAAAGTACTATATTTCTGATGTTTATTGGAGTAGAAGTGGAAAGTGGCTTGAGACTAAAATACTCAAGTAAAGTAAAAGTACCTCAGATTTGTACTTTAGTACAATATTTGAGTAAATGTACTTAGTTACAGTTCAGCTCTGGTCAGCAGAGGGACACACAGTAACTGAAATTACAGTGACTGAGATCAATAGATAGTAACAGTATCGTAGCAACCCTTCACCCCAGAAATGTAATGATCCGGTCGTTATAAAACCTCCAAAACATCATCAAAATTCTCATTAAATGATATTAATGCATTTTTTTAATTGTGCCTCAAATATTAAACATTGTGCTGAACATTACTTTGCGGCCTGTGAAAGGTGTTTTCTCTTACCTCGGTACGAGGTAAAAAGCTCTCTGACCCCCCAAAAATCAGAGAGTACTCAGAAAATAAGAACAAATCCTGGATACGAGAAAAATAAGAGAAACTGTGTGTGTAGTTTCTTGCATGAGGCCTGATGAATTATCGTGATTATAGAGCTATATTGTGTCATTAGTTGTTTAATTAACTTTTAATTTATTTGCGTGTTATTAGATTTGTTGCGGAGCTCTGCGTTTAAGCGTTTCACTGCATGATGAGCGGCGTTTGGTTGCATTAGTGACAGTAAAACTTGATCTGGTTTCCGTGTTGTTCAGGACTTTAGAGACGCGGCGTGCCGTCGCTGCTCTCAGCGGACTCTCAGCGCACAAACACGTTTCTGTTTGAACGCTCGTTTTTATTAAGCAGCTCAAAGTTACTGAGCACGGACGCGCCAGAGTCTCCTGGAGAGTTTAATGACATTATAACGCTGAGCCGCGGGAATCTGGGGTTTTTTTAAGCGCTGCACCTGAAACATCCCTTTGAACTGGTGCATCCAAAACACTGCAGCGCAACTGCTGAAGAGTTTCACAAGAAAACATGAGATGAGACGAACCTTTATTGATCCCCAGAGGAGGAACGCAGGTGTTTCAGCACAGCAAAGACAGAAATAAGGACAGATACTTAGAGGAAGGTGAAAAACTATCACGATAATTACAAGTAGAGAGCTGCTACAACGGGCTGTATACCGCTTAGAAACACAGTGAGCATAACCTTTGACCTATGACCACCAAAATCTAAAGGCTTCATCCTTGAGTCCACTTAGACGTTTGAGCCAAATTTCAAGAAATGACTTCCTGCCATTCTTGAGATATCGTGTTCACAAAAATGGTCCGATGCCTCCAACGTTGGTGTTCGCAGATGTGGAGGCAGAAAAAGAAAGTTAGCAACATGGTTAGAAATGTCCAACAAATTGCAAGAAATTAGTAAATTTAGAAATAATATTTTTTAAAGTAGCTATGGAAGATGTCAAGGAAAAAAACTAGGGAAAAATATATTTATAATCAAAACAATTACACATTTATTTTTAACTTTTTATTTTTATTTATTGATTTTTGGGATGTACTATGTGAGAAATGTTCCTCAGAAAATTGCAAGAAATTAGTAAATTTATATATATATATTTTTTTACAGCAAAGGAAAAAGTAGGGAAGAATATATTTATAATTAAAATATAAAATTTAGATTTTTTTTTTAAAACCTAGGGGAATTGTGTACTGAATTGTGTATTTTTTAGTGTTTGTCGTATGTATTTATGTATTTTTTTTTCTTTTGTAGTCTCATGAGATGAGATGAACCTTTTTTGATCCCCAGAGGAGAAAATCAGGTGTTGCAGCACAACAAAGACAGAAATAAGGACAGATACTTAGAGGAAGGTGAAAATTATAATGATAATAATTAAAAGTAGAGAGCTGCTGCAACTGATTAAAACTAATCAGTGCTGAAAAGCACCTGATGAGAAGAAAAGGACGCTGCAGGATGCTCGAACACGCTGCTGCCGTGTTGTGAGAGGACAGGTTTTTTTTTTTTTTTATCTGTGTTAGATCTATTTTTCAGCAAAACGCTGACGACGCTAACGCAGAAGCAGCCTGACAGGACGACTTCTTCAAATCCAAAAAAAAAAAACAACCTCTCCCAGCTGGAGTTTTGGGATGTGAAGGAGACAAACTGCCAAAAACTGAGCGCCGGCAGCTTTGGAGATAACAAGCGGAGAAGGACGTCCTGCTGCTCGGCTCGTGAGCGCGTCGCCTGGATCGATCGTTCAGCTGTACAGTCGCTGATGTTTTTCCGTGGAGAAGCTGCAGCGGACGTCGCCGCAGTTTGTTTCTGCGAATGTGAACCTGAAGCGCGTGTTTGTTTGTGTGTGTGTTTGTGCGTTTGTGTTTGTGTGTGTGTGTGTGTGTGTGTGTTTGTGTTTGTGCGTTTGTGCGGAGCGTGCGGGCGGAGCAGAGGTCACAGAGGTCGCCTCTGCAGGGGATTCCTGCTAAATGATTGATGGCTGCGAGTTAATAGAATATGGATTGTGAACATTGATATGTGTCCTTGGCAGCTGCAGAGTCAAGTTATTTGGTGTTAACCTTCATGCAGAATAAATGATCCTCAAACCGCTCAGCGATTCCTCTTTAACACTCTCCTCAGCTTCTTTTCGTTTTTATGTGTTTATTCAACCTTTTCTTAGTCGCCGGCTGTAATCTGGACTTTAACACTTTTGTCCAGCCTTTGAACGTCCTCGCTGGCTTCAGTCAGCATCATCTGTAGGTTTTTGAGGTTTAACCGATGAGCTCGTTCCCGCTTCAGAGCCGCTCTGACGCTGAACGTCTCCAAAACTTTCATCGACATCTCCGTGTTTTCTCTTTCTAACAAGCTGAAGTTATTTTGTCTGCAGGTATTCCTGACGCCTCGCTGACGTATAAGATATGCTCTTATTTTTCATCAATAGAGTGAAACTAAATACTTTTTTTAAGTCCAGAATCAAAAGTTTGAAATTACAAACCATAAAAAAATAAAAATAATTATGTTGCTGAGTTTTAGATGTATAACATATGTATAAAAATGTTAGATTTTTTAAATAGTGGCTTTTTTTGGTGATTCTTTGTTTATTTAGTTAATTTAGTTAGTTAGTACAAAAATGTTTGTGGATTTTTGTTTCTTGTAAAATGATTGGTGTTTTTCAAAGAAAATGTGCTTTCTGAGCCCAAATAACACAATTTATCACAGGCAGGAACTGTGAAAACAGAAGTTTCCGATGGTCTTTAACACATCACATGGGCAAACTTCATGGATTTTTCCACATATATATATATACAGAGAGAGAGAGATTCTTCGTGTAAATAAATACATCTTACATTTTTTTGAAAGCATATCGTATTACTTTAAGAAATAAAACAAGTTCTTCCTCTTCTTCCAGCCTTTTTCGGCGTCATGTCTCCAGTCTTGTTCATGTGTCAGAGTCTTTGCACACGGCACTAAACCTGCCCTTATATGGTGTTTAGGGGGCGTTACCTCAGCAGACAGGCGAGTTAAGATCACGTGAGATTCATCACCGAGCTCACCTGGTCAGAGCAGATTTGGATGGTGAAGAATATTTTCTGTATCTGGACTGTTTTATTTTCTCTTACCAGAGAATTAGGAGAAAATATAAGAGAAATTTAGGAGAACGTTGTTCTGTTGTCTGACCTCGTTTGACTGAAGCGGCGTCTCTGTGCTCGCCGCCGCTCTCCGCTGCTCTGTGTGCGCTCACAGATTCACGTGTTCGACGGTCACATTGAGATTTAATTAACATTTGATTGTGTTTGATTTGCAGTGTCACAAAAACTACATCCCCGTGTGCGGCTCCAACGGAGACACCTACCAGAACGAGTGCTACAGGCGACAGGCGTCCTGCAAACAGCAGAGGCTGATCTCGCGGGTGTCGGACGGGCCCTGCTCCGCCGGTGAGTCTGCCAGGAAACACACGGGGTCAGCGCAGTGGAAAGCTGATTGATTGAGGGCGAGGGCGGGGAGTTCACCAAAAAGTGAATTACAACTCTTCATTTATTGATATCGACCGACGGGGGAGTATGTGAGGACATCGGTCAGAGTCTGTGAGGGACGCCGTCTTTTCAGATCTTCTTAAAGTGACGTCTGAGGAAATAATTCACCTCGTGAAGACACGACTCGTCTTGATTTGGTCCGAGCCGTCGTGTTGAGCGGCCGCGTTCTGTCTCGTCACATGATGGAGAGCTAATTAAGAAGTGAAGCTGCTGAGAAAACACTTTTAATCAGGAGCCACTCAGAGCTGCATGCTGTTATTAAAGAGCCAGCTCACCCAAAACTACCAATGAAAAATAATGTTTTTATCTGTGAATACTTGATATCAAAATCAGCAACACACGAGTATGACCTCCTTTTCTGATCCAAGCAGCAGAAAAAATGTCAAACATATTTTAGGCACAAAAAAACTCCAACTAGTGTTGGAGCAGAAAAGATCATGTTTTGGTTTAAAATTCCCAGTTTTGGGGGCGCAGAAAAAAAAAAAAAAAAACAATATAAGAGAAAATTAATTCATTAAAAAATCCAAAGAAAGTGTCAGCATGGGAGGAACTTTTACTTTGTAAAACCTCAGGAAGCTCCTTTTATGTATTATTATTTTTTTAAATTGCTAAAGGCATTTGACTTTGTGTTGGGATTTTTTTATATTCCAAATTTAAAATATTGACAGAAATATTTTCATTTTTATTGTACATGCACATCAGTTCCAAATATCGGTTATCATGCTCATTAACTAATTATCAATATCGATCAACTCTTAGTGTTTTGGAAACTTGTAGAAATACAGGCATAAAACCTATTGGACACTGATTGTGTCATATTTAATTATTATTTTTTATAATTTATTTATTTTTACAGAACTAGAACACAATAGATGGCCTAATTTTCCCCAGAAATATTCATATGTGGCTAGTTGTGATTGAGGGGAGCGACGACTTCAGAGAATATTTAATAGATAAAGTATTTGCAGACAGACTGATGGTTGCAGAAATGATTTAAAGTGAGCAGCTTCGTTGCAGCTCGCTCCGGACGAGACCAGCTGATCGCTCCATAATGTGACTCTAAACACTTTGCTAATATTCATAATTACGCTCTCGCAGTCGGCCATGCTGCGGCGTTAAGTTCGCCGTCATTATATTTTTTAATGGACCGAACATCAAACGCCGAGCGCTCGTCCTCGATTTTTCCCCTGAACTCTGAGGAACGTCATCAGTCACATTGATTTCACAGAACGAGCCGGTTAATCAAACGCAGATCAATTTTAATTAGGAGCCGCCGCGTTCAAATCCTCCCAAAGCCGAGTGGTTCCCAAACTGGAGTCCAGGGACCCGCCGGAGGTCCTTCAGAGGCTTCAGGAAGGACTGAACTGAGGAAAGTCTATTTAATGAATCCTTCATCAACAGTCAGAGGACTTCGCTTCATTTTAACCCCTTAGGGCCCGCCTTAATGTCTCACACACTCGTACCGCTCTGCGCACAAAATGCACTTTTTCTTCCTCAAATCAAGCTTTAGAAAATATTATAATTTGATTTTATTTTCTACTTTCATTGATTTAATTTTTTTTAACCAACATCAGTCCTAATGGTAAATATCAAATATTCATTAATTTTAGGAATTTTAAGCCTTTAATTGCCAGGTTTTTATCATTAAGTCACTATGTTTTTACATGAAAAAAACCCCACAAAAAATGAATTATTTTTCGAAATCCTACATGCTAAGTAGATTTTTGTTTGATTATCACAGCGTGGGATATGTCAGTGATTAGCATTGATTTTAAAGAAATTAAACATCAGCAACAAACCTGACAAAGCCCCGTGAAACAGACGTAGCGCACACTGACTTCAACATATTTAAGATTATTTATTTATTTCTCACAAACAAAAAATCTGAATCCTTAGATTTGAATAGCCAAATATTTGATATCCAGCCTGACTTTTTTCCACCCCTAACCACTCCACCTTCGATTGGACCAGAAGTGAAGATTGAGAGGGATTACTTTTCTATGAGTTTTTACATTATTTATTTATTTATTTTTAGGAAAATCCTCCTCTCTCATTTCCTTCATTGGAAAAAAAGGGAAAAAACGTACATAAAAATACGTGGACAGAAGTGTCTGCACACTTTTGGCCTCATGCTGTTTGCCTGAAAGCTCTCAGACACGGTGTGAGAGGGATATTGTCATGAAGCAGAGTTTATTTGCTAAAACCCCACAGGTTTAATGTTCCACAGCTGGACGACCAGCAGCCATAAATCAGCGCCACGCTGAGGCGGAAACGAAACGCTAACGACTCCGTATTTTTCTCATCAAACAGCCGGTGGACTCTCTGGACTCAGACGTCCCTGCAGGCCAGTCAGAGTTTATGTTCTCACTGCGCTCTTGAGAAATGTGTTGTGGAAACTTACAGTAACACCACAGCAGCCGCGGCGGTGGCGGTCAACTCCATCTGCAGGGGCAGTGGCCTGATTTCCCAGGAGGCGCTGCCCGGCGCTCCGCTCTTATTACCCGTTACACCGGGGAGCCGGCGCTGCGATGTGCCCTCCGCTTCCCTCTCCTTCCTCCTGTCCTTCTGCAATTTCCTCTCCTGGAGATTTATGCTTCCTGTGATTGGAGCGTTCAGCGGCTGCGAGCCGAGGCGACGGCGCAGATACTCAGCTGAGTAGATTTCCCGAGCAGAGAGATTCGGCTGCTCTCAGAGAGCCGGCCAGGAGGTCACAGGAGGGAGGACGGCTGGGACGTCCTCGCTGGGATCTGATCACAGGTCAGCGGCTGCAGAGCTGAAGGTGTGAACCTCGGCAGCAGCCTCAGGCTGCAGTTATTACTGCTTACAACTTGTGTTGTTGGCTTTTTGACTTTAGCGGCCTGCTGAAGGAGGAGAAAGACAGAGAGGAGCAGAGTGCCGCCTGCAGCAGAGAAAAGCTTTCACACAGGTGGATCTGAAGAAGAGGATGTGGCACTAAAAGTACTTTTCTTTTCTCTTAAACCGGAACTTTAAGCAACTTCTTGAGACTTTGGGAAAAAAAAGATTTGTCGTGTTTCTACTGATGACAAACTGAGAAGTTTCTGATGTATTTTTAGTTGGTTTTTTAAATGTAGTTTAAAAAAACAAAAAAACACGTGTCCTTGTACTGCTACATCTTTTGGAGTGGATTCAGATTCATTGCATTTTTTTGTGCATTTTTTTGAATTTGCATCAGAGTCTTGTGTCCTATCGGTTCTGAACAAGGTTGGCTTATTCCCGTGTGACAGTTTGATCCAGGATGTTAGGGGTTAATAATGTCTCTGTGAGGATGTGCGCAGATCAGTCCCTGATTCGTTGCTGAGTGAGCCTCAATCACATCTCATCCACTTTATTGTCCTGTGACGGGACATTAGCCAGTAGAGGAACAGCTCTCGGTCCAAGTCGGATCAGCCTCGCCCTGATGCCGGCTCTCCTCCCTCTCTTTGTCTTTTTCGGTTAAGTTTCTCCTCTCTGGTCTGACTGGCTGCTCGGCGTATGCCTTTGGTGGAGATCCTCTCATGGTCTGCTGCAATCAGTACAAACTCAACACAACTTTTCCCGATGTTGATAAGAGCTTTTCTATCGTACAAAAGTCGTGTTTCAGCAGAGGGGGCCATGGAGCCAAAAAATGGATCATTTTAAAATACAGGAAAAAAAGTAGCCAGGATTTGAGGAGCTACAGGCTGCAGCATCTACATGTGCCGCCATCATCAACAGAAATACATGAAGGCAAGTAAAGTAAGACTTTAAAGTCATAAATGGTTTTGGGGGAAAATCTGAGCCAAAAAGAACCGGCTCACCCAGACCTGGTGGAGTGGTCTCTTTAAGCACTTTTGTTGTTAAATTGTTAATTTATTTCTCCTCTGATTGCATCCAGCCATGCAGACATTTTTGGTTTCAGTGCTCCAATTTATCCCAAAGTTCAAGAACAAACTTTCTGAAGTGGATCGTGGTTTTCTTTTTTTGGGGGTTTTTGTGAAATGACCCTTTCAGTGAGCAGAGTCCTTAAAGCTGCAGCCAAATGAAATCTCATCTTTTTACAGTCGACAATGGACAGCAGTGACCGCTCTGTCCTTTCTGTCTCTGAGCGTGAACTGAGCAGGAAATTGAAGGTGGAATTGGGTGACCTGTGTGCTTTTTGGAAAAATCTTCTGGATCTTTTTATTTTTTTCTAAGGAGTATTTTATTGTAGTAAATGAAAAGTACTACACCTGCACCCATTCATCTCAAGATCAACAAGGTTCAGAGTAGCCACAAAGAGAAATCGATCAATAAAGGTCGTTTTACTGTTTGTTATCTTAAAACTTCCGAGCTGAGAAACATCAGAGTGATTCGCTCGTGTGGACGGCGGCCGTCACAGCGCTGGCGTGCTTCATTAAACTCGGGGTCAGCCACGTTTAATTTCCTCAGCAGGTTTTATTGGCTCAGCGCTGCTGCAGCGTCTGATTCTCCAGCTGCTGCAGAGAGTTTTTACCCAGCGGAGGATCTGAGGATGTGTTGAGCTGCAGCAGAAGGAACAGTTGTTTTTGTTTTTTTTTCAAAGAATTTCGGCTTTTCTGTGGTCAAATATTCAGTCTTAAAGATATCTGAGTTTATGTCAAAATACGACAGAAACGAAAACGGCTGTTTTATAAAATATCTTCTCTCTGTGATTCAGAGAGATTTCTGTTTTGCTGTTTGGGTGTTTTCTTTTGTTTTTTAATTTTTTTTATAGAAGTCATTGATTGTAGGGGCGTCTCCCGGCGAGGAGACGAGTTTGTCGCCTGGTTTCAAACCAGATTTGCTCAGAGATCGTGTTGTAGGTGTTAAGCTCAGCGTAAGGAGGCCTGGGTCTTTGGACATTTTCAGGCGTGTTCTCTAATTCATAAACTCTCTGAAGATTATTGATCAGACACAGCCGGGTTTCCATCACAGATTTGTGCAAAACTTACGCAATATTTTAGAAATTCTGAAAGACGTGACTTTCCTCTTGTGATAACATCCCAGTAACCATGGCGATGGATATTCAGAATATTGGCAATTTTATTTCTTTTGCAGCCACTCAGTAAAGCTGATCTAATATCGCCGGCAAGCTGCTGAATATAATAATGAAAGTTTAATTTTTGATGAAACATTTGCTTTTAAACATAGTTTTGTGATTGTTTATTTATTATTCCAAATTCTGTATGTGGGAAAAAACATTTTCATTTTTATTGTAAAAGCATATCTGTTCCAAATTTGGTGATTTTTATTTTACAGTTTTTTAAATAATTTAGTAATTATTTTTACCCTCATATCTTATCTCTCCACTCTTCTTGTAAATCTGTATTTTTTATTATTTTTTCATATTTTATTGCTCTGTGGCACTTTGTTGTATGAAATGTGCGATACAAATAACCTCCTACAAAGTAACAAACCGTTCACTTCCCTCATCTTCACGTCCTACCTGCTCGTTTCAGAGGTGTTTAAGGATAAAGAAGAAGAGTTTTAATCTCATTAAAGCCAAACGATCTTCTCATTAGTAAATGAGCATTTTCCACACCCAGAAAGAGGTTTTTCTCTTTTTAAGAGCGCAGTTCAACCTGCAGCTTGAAACCGAACCCTGAACGTTTAGTCAATAACACGCTGACAGAATCATTAATATCTCCGACCATTTCTGCCTCCTTTTCCATGAAAAACAATCCCATCATGACTTTGTAAAGAAGTGCGGCGGCTAAAGGTGAAATTTAATTGAACAAAGCAGCCGGTGTCCATTTCTTAATGCAGCCGCCGTGTGCCAAAAAAACTCCAAACACGGCGTCCATTTCTTAATTCAAGGTTGCTGCGCCAAGATTTACTGTCAGAGTCCATTTCCTGATGGAGCTGCAGAGCCGCAGGACGCTTTTTTAGACCTGCTGCAAACCATGACTGCGTTTTATTATTCTGCACATTTACATTATCAAACAGTCTGAAGGGAGAAGATCTACAGTTTAGGGACAGTTTGCTGCATTTTAGTCTCATTTCAAAAAATCCTGAAAATTGACGAATGTTTGATGTTTATGATTAGGACTGATGTTGGTTAAAGAATGAAACTCAGTGAAAGTAAAAAATCATGTTAATGTTTATTATTTTTTATAGCCTGATTTTAAAAAGTGCAGTCAGTGTGATACGAGTGTGTGTGATGTTAAAGTGGGCCATAAGGGGTTAATTCTGTACTTTTCATATGCTGCAAACGGTTGATATCTGCTCTGTTTTGGAAGATTTTAACTTTAAAGGAATAGTTCAACATTTTCCTTCAATATTAGACATAAATGTTAGACGACGTTTCACACGCAGACAGAAGGATTCTTGTGTGTATATATACGTCGTATGTTACACATAATAAAGAGAAAACTGACAGGTGTGTCTCTTGTGTGTTTGCAGATCCTGGATCTGGTTCAGGAGACGGAGACGGTGAGTTTTTATTTTCTTCTTTTTTAAGATTTCAGTCACGGCGGACTCTTTATCTGCCGTCCACGCGCACTAACTGCTGGTGTTGTGAGGAGACTAATCACTGCTGCGGCCTGAACGCAGCGTTTGAGGATCTTTTATTCTCTGTGTGTCTCTTTGTACCTCTGCCCCCTCCCTCGCTGAATATTAACTCCTCGAATAAAGATTGTGTGGAGGTTTTCGGTCTCTGCATTAACTCCTCCCCGATGAACAGGTGTATATTTGTCGTCTCGCGGGAGTCGAGCTGAAAGCATCGCCGCTGACAATTTTGGCAACAGAGACATTTTGCGACCATCTGTGAGCGCCGGCCGCAGCGTTTGTTGTTGGTTACTGCTGCTGAGGGGGCGGGGGAATCGGGGGTTAATCGTAGGGGCCCTCCGGAGAGACGGTGTCTCCACCATCTGCATGTGCAGGGGGCTGCAGCTCAGTCTGCGGGCGGGTGATTCCCCTGCAGGCGATGTGATGGTGGAACCACAGAGATAAATTATTGAGCCTGACTTCAGCTCTCTGCTCCGTTTGTCTTCGACACTCATGGACATGGACTCACCTGTCAGCTAAAGACACATCACCTGTGAGACTGTGTCCTCTGAGAGGGGGGGAAGATGTTTCTTACAGGTTTTTAAATGTCCTGAAATCCTAGAAGCTTCTTCAAATCATGGACATGTCCTAAAATCTGAGAAAAGTCGAAAAAAAAATTTATTTAAAATCTTCAAATCCTAAAAACTACCTTAAATCTCAGAAATGTGCTAAAATTTAAGAAACATCCTAAAATCCTAAACATCCTATAAATTTATAGAATGTCCTAAAATGCAACAGATGTCCAAAATCCAATAAGCAACTTAAAATACTAGAAATTTCCTAAAATCCCGGAAATGTCCTAAACTCCAAAAAAACTGTCCTGAATTCCTAGACCTGTCCTAAAATCCGAGGAATGTCCTAAAATCCCAGATATTAGAAACATTCTTAAATACTAGAAATGTCCTTAAATCCTTGAAATGTTGTAAAATCCCAGAAAAGTCCTATAATTCAATAATTGTTCTCAAATCCTAGAAACGTCTTTAAGTCTAAGAAACATCCTAAAATCCTACAACCTTCTGAAAATCAGAATTGTCCTAAAATCATAGAAAGGTGCTTAAATAAAAGAAATGTTTCTATAAACATCCTAAAATCCTGGAAATGTCCTAAAATTTAAGAAACATGCTTGAATACAAGAAATGTTTTAAATTTCTGTAAACATCCTAAAATGTGAGAAATGTCCTAAAATCTTGGAAATGTCCCAAAATCCCCAAATATCCTAAAATCCGAGAAATGTCCTAAAATTAGAAAAACATCCTTTAATTCAAGATCTTTCCTAACATCTGAGAAACGTCCTGAAATGCAAAAATGTCCTAAAAAATGTTCTCCGTGATATTTTGGGTTTGATGTCTTCCTGAAGAAGAGTATCTTGATTACATATCATGTAATCCTGGTTTCACTCTTTCGTGGCCTTTACAACCGAAGTTATTTGACGTTCACCAAAAATCCTGTCATCCTGT
>NC_142187.1:34870000-34907500 GCF_026936395.1 Plectropomus leopardus | reverse complement strand
GTATTTATATAAAACTGTGGAGGAAGTTCTGGTTTAATTCAACATTAAACTGAACGTTGACACTTGACAGTCATTTGTTGCCCCGCAGGTTAACACACACACGGTGAAACACAGCGACATAAACATTTTGTAAAGTGTGCTCACTGTTGTGGATGACAGTCAGTCAGTAAAACTTTCCCCTCCAGAAACTCGCGTTTCCCAGAGTGCACCTCTCTGTCCTGCCGGCTCTGAGAGCTGCAGCCGACCTGAGCCGGAGGAGCGCGTTTCTGTCAAACGAGCTGAAAAAGAACAAAATAACATTTTTCCGCTGAGGTGACGCCGGAGAGAAGATTGGACACGCGGCGCTGGCTAAATGTTAATTGGCGGTGTTGCTGCGCGGCTCTGCGGCTGGTTGAGTTTATTTAGTGCGGTTCCACGTCATATATCATAGCAGGGTGGTTAACTCCAGACGATCTGGAATAAAGCCAGGGTGTGCTCCAGTGTACAGGGAAATTAAAATAGCCGTTTGTACGAGTGTATCCAATTAATTTCAGCTCTGAAAGGGCTAAATATAGATGTACGGGTAAAAAAAAGAAGCTTTAGTAGCTCATTCATCATTTCAGAATTGAAGATTAAAGTGTGTGAAACTGAATGTGTAGGATGGTGGAGCACAGAGGAAAATTAATGTTGTGAAAATAACCAATTATACATCCTTATGCATACGTGTTCATGCCGACATGCATGAAGTGAAGATGAAAATAATCATTTTTTCCATATGTTGAAATATAGACAATATATGGCCAAAAATATGTGGACGTTGCCACCCAGAATTGTTCAGGACATAATAAATGTAATGAAAATGTAATACATCAAGCATCTAGGACAAACTAGCTTGATTTAAAAAAATGGTATAAAGACAATAAGCAAAGGCTGAAGAAAGGAAAAATAAGTACAAGAAAGTGACATAAAAAAATTAAAAAAGGAAAGAAAGAGAAACTTCAAACAATACTTGAAAAACTGTGTGCTTAAAAATTAGAATAATTCTGTAACATCATTTTAAATATGCAATTGCTGTAATATATAATACAAAATAATAATATATAATAGTATTTTCCCCCCAGCTTAAAAAAAATACCCAATGGGGGTCAACCCAATCAGCCAACAATATAAAAATAAGTTAAAATGAACGCAACCGTAAACATCTACAGCAGGAAAATGACACAGACATATTACTGCAGCAGGAAGATTCATCCAGAAATACTACAGGTGGAAAACATTTTACTGC
The DNA here is from genome assembly GCF_026936395.1 of Plectropomus leopardus. Classification (NCBI taxonomy): domain Eukaryota; kingdom Metazoa; phylum Chordata; class Actinopteri; order Perciformes; family Serranidae; genus Plectropomus; species Plectropomus leopardus. Next base: position 34,906,236 of record NC_142187.1, on the reverse strand, counting down.
AGAGTTTATTCATTTACTTTAACCCTTTAACACCTGGAGCAACAGCAGTTTTCTTGTGCTGCATTAAGATGCTTTCCATGAGCATTTAAAGTTCTGAGGCCTGAGAAGACTGGTTTCATTTCTTAAAAAAAAAAATCAAAACGAGTAACTTTGCAAAAATGTCCCAAAAAATGCAGAAAAAGGTAAAACGTGACAAGGAAAATAATCTGACAGTTAGCTGATGGGCATTATTAGATATTGTAAAAAGTGAGGGGATAATGTCCAAAAAACTAAATTATATAAAATTATATATTCAAAATTATGTCACAGGTGACAGGTGTCAAAGGGTTAACTACTACTAGTACATTTTGCTGATTACATACTTAAGAAAGTTTTGATGGTAGTGGCTGTAGTTGTGGTGGAGTATTTTCAGTGTGGTATGAGTACTTTTACTTCAGGAAATACTTCTTCCACCACTGTCAGCACATCGTCCCGTCAGGGAGCCAAACATAGTTTATTGAAAAGAAGCGACTGATTCCTTCAGCTGCTCAGAAGTGCTGTTTAAACTCTTTTCAGTGGCTCTCAGATATCCCAAAATATGTTTGACAGAAAAGCTGTCAGCGAGTGGCATTTCATTAAAGTGTGATTTATTCAGCTGTGTCCAAAAAGGCCATTTTACTCAAAATGATGTGAACTAAAAAAAGATAATGCAAAATTAAAAATAGAAGAGAGGAGAATATTTAGAGTTTATGTGTTATTATTGTTCTGCAGCTGATGTCGTATTTGAACAGTAGAAATGTGGCGCTCTCTACTGGTGACATATGGACACTGCGTCATGGTGGAACATCATCATAGTAATACTAAACTTTAACTGTATAACACTTTTCATACAAGAAATGCAGCCAACATGTTTTACAAAAAAAAATTACATGCACCAAATGCATTACATGAAAATAATAATAATAACACTTATTATTATTATTATTATTATTATTATTATTATTATTATTACTGTAATTTATTTATTTATTTGTGTACATTTCTTTATCATTTATAATAGTTTACTTTTATAGCACTGAAAAACAACATTACAAAGGGCTGTACACTTAAAATCCAAAAACACACACAGGAAAAAAATAGAAAAACACAACACAAATAAAAACAACAACACACAACACACAGAACAACACACAGGAGGAAATGTTAGAAAAGCAAAACATACAATACAGAGGGAAAAAATAAAGTCAAAACAGTGCAGAGCAAGACTTAAGTGCAATTCAAGGTACCATGTATTAATAAAGCTATCTATTAATAAGAGGTTATAGATACATAATATTAATAAAAGTGAGTTACATAAGTTTCATTTGCTTTTTAAAAATATTTAGCGAGGCGGCCTCTCTGATATCTACAGGCAGCGTGTTTCAGAGCTTTAACCGACAAATGCTGCAGCCGCAGTTTTCTCTCTGCTGTTTTTGGGAACCTCCAGTAAACCAAAGTGAACATCTGCATGAACTTTTCAGTGTTTTTCTGTCTCGTTGGCGCCGCTGCGTGCACTGAGCCGTCTGCCGTTTTGTGTCTCCGCAGGTTTCTGATCGTTCTGGGCTGTTTGATTCTGGCCATACTGACGACATTCAGGGAGCACGAGAAGGTGTCTGCACACTGGCTGGTCATACTGGTGAGACAACTGGGATTTCTACAGTTTTGTGCTGAACCACATTTGTTTTTCAATGCCTCATACGGCTCCTTAAATCCTTTTCATCCCCTTTTATTTCTCCTGAAGTAGCTTTAAGGTTGTAAAAATACTGTTTGTTATTTAGTTCCAGCTCCTCATTATTGATAAATGATGTTTACACAGAGTCAAATATTCAGACCAAAGACTTCATGTTTTTCTGGCTGCATCCACATTTCTCCAAAAATATGCCCAATAAATGTTTTATCCTTATTAGAATCTGAAGATTTTTAACGGTCTGGCAGCATAACTCTGTGATGGCTGAGCTGAAGGGGTTAAAGAACACCTGCTTTTTCACAATGGATTTTAAATAAGTTTCAATTTTAAAATAAAATTTTTCTTTCTTTCTTCTTTTTCTACTACATTTTTTTTTCTTAACAAGAGGCAGGCTTTGCATTTTGTGTCTTTTTGTGGTTGTTTGTGTGTTTTGGGGTCATTTTGTATCTTTTTGGTTGTTTTGTGTGTGTGGGGGTGTAATTATGTGTCTTTTCATGGTCATTTTGTTTTTTCTTCATGGTTATTTTATGTTTTCTTGAGGTAACATTGTGTCTTTTTTGGTTCTTTTCTGTCCCTTTGTGGTCACTTTGTGTCTCATTGTGGTTGTTTTGTGTCTTTTGGTCATTTTGTGTCTATCGAAATTGTTTCTTCGTGGTTGTTTTATTTCTTCTTGAGGTAATTTTGTGTCTTTTTGTAGTAATTTGTGTCTCTTTGTAGCAACTCTGTGCCTATTTTGTTTGTTTTGTGTCTTTTTTAAGGTAATTATTTGCTTTTTTTCATTTTGTGACTCTGTGGTTGTTTTGTGTTTTTTCATAGTTGTTTGAGTCTCTTTGGGGTTTTCTCTTTTTAGTCATTTGTGTGTGGGGTGGGGGGTTAGGTCATTTTCTCTCTTTTTTGGACATGATGTATCACTTTGTTGTCATTTTGTGTCTCTTTGCGGTTCCTTTGCATCTTTTAGTAGTCTTTTTCAGTCTTTCTGGGCTCCTGGGCCCGTGTCCAGTGGGCCCGTGTCCAGTGGGCCCGTGTCCAGTGGGCCCGTGTCCAGTGGGCCCGTGTCCAGTGGGCCCGTGTGGCCCGTTCAGTAATCCATCCAGATACGGATGAAGCAGAATACACTTTTGAGGAATCATAATAACAAAAATAAGTACAAAATAATTCCATCAAAGACGGTCCGTGTTGAGATTTTGATGTAGCCCATCCAAAAGCAGTCCCTTCTCATCCTGCTGCTGTTTGACTCTCCCCTGCAGGAAACCTTCGCCATCTTCATCTTCGGAGCCGAGTTTGCGCTGAGGATCTGGGCGGCCGGATGCTGCTGTCGCTACAAAGGATGGAGGGGGAGGCTGAAGTTCGCCCGCAAACCTCTCTGTATTCTAGGTAAACAGGCGGATTCATAAAAAAATCACGACCATCAAAAATTTAAATTGTGATGTTATTTGAGTGACACTTAGTGGGAATTAAAACTTCATCACCTGTTATCTAATTTACCGTTAAAAGGCGTGAGTGCAGTTACGGCAAAGTGAAGCACAAAGCTGCCCCTGACATGTTTCAACTCAGTGTTTTTTTATTTTATTGTATTTTTTTTCTTATTTATTTATTTTTTATTTGCAATAACAAAGACAGAAGGATGACGTATAGACGGGGGGGAGGGGTGGGTGCAGGTAGATGTTTTTTAAGTTTCTTTTGTGTCTCTTTGTGGTTGTTTTGTGCCTTTTTGTTGTCGTTTGTGTCTAAAGTGTTGAGACCAACTGTGGTCGTGCGCGGTCGACATTTGAACGATTACTCTAGAAGTACTGTAGTAGTACTGTAGGGGAGTATTGTTTGTTTTTTGAGAAAGAAAGGAATAAGAGTGAAAAGGAAAAAAAATACCAGAAGCAAAATTTGGATGAATGAGCAAATGCTGAGGTGTGTTTGTGATTGTGTGTGTCTAAAGTGTGTATGTTTGGAGTAAATGTGTGTGTTTTCCATTACTCTTTTTAACGTGATCTCAGCAGCGTCTCTGTTCGCGCAGCTCTTATTAGGAGCTAATCCAGATCGCACTCATCGGGTCAGACTCGTTAAAGGTTTGATAAAAGCCTCACGCGGAGAATCTTTTCTGGATCTTTCTGTGCTCAGACATCTTTGTGCTGATTGCCTCGGTGCCGGTGGTGGCGGTGCGTAACCAGGGTAACGTGCTGGCCACGTCCCTGCGCAGCCTGCGCTTCCTGCAGATCCTGCGCATGCTGCGGATGGACCGGAGAGGAGGAACCTGGAAGCTGCTGGGCTCGGCCATCTACGCTCACAGTAAGGTAGGACGGAAAACTCAAAAAAACTAAACAGGTGAACTTCGTCCCTCAGGTCATGTGAGTCCTGAACCAGAGACCCGCTCAGCATCTAGACTTTAGGGCATTTTTAGGATTGTAGGACATTTCAGTGATTTGAGGAAATTCCTAGGATTTCAGGTAGGGCTGGGCGATAAAACGATAACGATTTCAATCGCGATATAACTTTTCCTCGATTTGAATATGAGATGTAGTCGATATAAAGCATTCCAGCCATGTCCGCTTGCTCTCATCCTCCGCCGGTGTCTCCGTCAGTGTCTTCGAATGTCCGTTCCGCTCTCATTCTCTGCCGGTGTCTCCGCCGGTGTCTCTGAATGTCCGGACACGTCATTTATCACCATGCTCGCTGCTCACAGTAACGCTGAACACCGATGTAAGCGGCTGCCATCTCCCCCTCCCTCCTTCTGCTCCGTGTGTGTGTGTGACGGGGACATGATGTGAGGACATGATGAGAGGACACGCTGGACGCAGTTTGAGTTCAGGTGTAGTGATTTCCAGCTCGGTTCTGCTGAAAGAATAAACTGATATCTGAAGATGTTTGATGTATCATCTTGTTTTCGACGGGGCCGTCATTTCTAGGATCTCAGAATGTTTTTTGAATTTTAGGACATATCTATAATTTTAGGACATATCTATAATTTTAGGACATATCTCAGAATTCAGGACATTTGTAGGATGTTAGAACTTTTAGGATTTCTGGACCTTTTTCTGATGTTAGGACATTTCTAGGATTTTTAGGATATTTGTGCCTGACTAGGACTTCATAGCAAACTTTGGAAATAAACTTACAGTTGAAATCACCTCCTCCAGCACGCAGCTTGGACTGGAGACAGGGACGCTCAGAAATATAAATAAAATCATGGTTGAGACTGGGAAAACAGTCTCTTTAACGTTGGCTGAGACAGAGAAATCTGTGTCAGTGGACGTTTAATGATGCTCGTGTTTGTGTAGGAGCTGATCACAGCCTGGTACATCGGCTTCCTGTCTCTGATCCTGGCGTCTTTCCTGGTCTACCTGGTGGAGAAGGACGACGTCTCCATGGACGTGTCCAACCACGACAACCCCACCGCTCAGCCCAAACCTCAGGACTTTGACACCTATGCCGACGCGCTGTGGTGGGGGCTGGTACGTACATTACCCTAAACCTCTTTATTTGATTGCACGTACATACACACATTTTCAATGCAGGGCTTTTATTAGTAAATATTTATTATTTCCAGTATTTTTACAGTATTTTTACCTAAGTAAAGGACCTGAATACTTCTTTCGCTGCTGCTGACACGCGTGTCGTCATTGCTGGGTTTTTGATTTGTCTGTAGCACCGTTACTGACAAATATCACTTTTGCTTTGTCTAAGTCTAAAAAGTTCATTATTATTTTTGTCATACCAGAAAACTACGAGAAAATATGAGAAATTTCAGAGAATATTGCTGCATGAGGCCCAATGTTTGGTCTTAGGTTCTTTGATACAAACTCATTCCAACAAATTCCTAAAACAAATGAATTTGCACTGAAGAAACAGTGAAATTAATTGTCATGTTTTAATGTAAAATTGATGACTTGTTAGATGTTTTTTCTCTGAGGTTGTACTTTCTTCCTGCCAGTTTGTCGGTTCGATGTCTTCAGAGGTCAGTGTGGATTTGGCCGCAGTTTGGCCGACAGATTGCGCTCAGCCAAATCATCAACCCATAACGTTTTGATCCAAATCTGGGATTTCTGCCAAAAAACAATTAGCAGTTTTCAATAATTGTGCTGCATTCAGGTGTCATCGGGAAACTTCAAAGTCAGCTGCTGAACATCTTCATACTGTGTTAGAAGATTTGATCTGAGAGACTAAAATAAAATCAGTTGGTGAGGCGGCGGCTCGTTGGTGAAGCTTCACGCTCGGATAAAAAAAACCTTCCAGTCAGAGAAACTCTCCCGCAGCCTCGTTAATGAGTCCGTCCTTCAGCTCCAGAGGTCAGAGGTCGGGCCCTACGACAGCGAGCATCTGCCCTGCTGAAGTGTCCTTGAGCGAGATGTTGAATCGTCACCAGCTGGATGAGGCCGTGACCCTCTGAAACACTGAACTGCCCTTCGTGTGGCGCTTCAGCGTCTGTGTGAAGGTCACAGAGCCGAGCGCCGCTCACACACGAGTTTCACTGACGAGCCTCACGGACGAGCTTCTGGACATTTCTGCAGACAGAAGGACACTGAGACTGTAACAGCGCCATAACCGTCTTTTACTGCCGTCACAAATATCTCCTGTCGCACTTTATCGCTGACAAACCTTCAAACGGTCCTTTAGACGTCTGACAGAGAAGTGTCATCTTTATTGGGCTCTTTTTCAGATCACGTTGACCACCATCGGCTACGGGGACAAAACCCCAAAGACGTGGGCCGGGAGACTGTTAGCCGGCACTTTTGCTCTGATCGGAGTGTCCTTCTTCGCTTTGCCTGCAGTGAGTACGCTTCCTGTGCAGCACGTCTTACCGTTTTTCTGCATCGCTTTGGCTCATTTCTCGAAACAGAAATAACATTCTCAAAGCTCCAAAATAGCCGATATTTCATTATTGAGGGCAAGCCTTCATTTTAACGACGTCGAGAGCGCAGAAACAGAAAAAACACAACACACCGTTAAAAACAAGTCGAGTTTGAATGTACGTTGTCAGATGTTCCAGGTAGATGCTGCAGAAAAACAAAAAACGGGCAATATTAAGCATTAAATTAAGCAATCACTTGAACATGTAGAATAATTATGATGTGACCAGAATTTATTTTATTGTATTTTATCTTAGATTTTTTGCCATATTTAGCGTGGCAGTGCACCCTGTAAGTATCCCTCACATCCACATTTCACTCTTGGGCCATTTAGTAAAAGTACTTCAGAAAAAAGTACATTAGTAAAAAATTAGTAAAAAAATAAATTAATGATGAAGTAAAAAACAAACAAATGAGGAAATAATCTAAAAAAAGGTGCTTAAAAATTCAGAATAATTCAGTAAGATTTAAAAATTTTTTAACTTTTAAAAATTTAAGATAATTCAGTAAGACAATTTTTAATATGTAATAATGATAATTAGAAAGTAGTTTCCCTAGACATTTTTCCCTAGCTTTTTGAAAATGATTTTCTAAATCTAGTAATTTCTTTCATTTTGTGAAACATTTTTTTACAATTAGCTCATTGCTAACTGCATTTTCCCCCCTTAAAAAAAAAATCTAATGTCTCAGGGTTTCGGGGTTGAAATGCACGTTAAAGGCGTCTAAAGCAGCTCAAGAAAAGTGATTTCACTCCAGGTTTTAAAGCGTTAAATTCTGTCCGTTTAGGCAGCACTCAGAGCGTGTGGAGCCTTTTTCTGACGAACTCTGTGACGGTTCTGGTGTTTTAAACGCTCGCTCAGCTGCAGAGGCAGGACTGCTGCTGACTCCTCTTATTATTTTGTATTTTTTTGGCTGCAGGGGATTCTGGGTTCGGGCTTGGCTCTGAAGGTCCAGGAGCAGCACAGACAGAAGCACTTTGAGAAGCGCAGACATCCCGCCGCCGGGCTCATCCAGGTGAGATGCCGTGACATCATCAGTGACATCATCAGTGACCTTCCTGTGACCCTATTTCAACAGGCTGATATTTGGGAAAGGTGTCGATTCGGGACGGGCTTCTGATTCCTTTCACATAAAACTGCTGCTCAGTAGCTCAGCTGGTACAGCGGGTGCCCCATGTACAGAGGTTACGTCCTCGCCGCAGCGGCCGCGGGTTTGATTCCGGCCTCGGTTCCCTATCTCTGTCTCCCCCTGTCACGCGTTAGCTGTCCTATCCCAAAAAAAAATCTAAAAAAAAACAAACAAAAACCTCTTGCTCAGCAAAGATGGAAATCAAATTAAAAATGTTTCCATAAGCCTTTTTTTTTTTCATCTCTCGTTTACACTGATGTTACTGTTTCTTCTTTGGTGCTCACTGTTTCACTAAAATTAACTGAATGTTTAAATTTAATTTTATTTTTACATGCAGGTTTTATTATGTCTTTTTGTCTTTAATGTGTTATGATGTGAAGCACTTTGGTGCATTTAATTTCCTTCTTTTAAAGCACGTTAGGCTGCATTTCTTGTATCAGGGATGCGATACAAATGAAGTTTATTATTATTATTATTATCATTATTATTAATTTGGAGGAATTTTACCAAGCTAACACTGTGTGTGGTATGTCCATTGTGACAAATGTTTAATTTGGACTCGGCTTTTTTCCATTCAGCTGTTTAATACTGTTTTGTTCTGTCTTTTTATCTCAAGTCTGCCTGGCGATATTATTCCACCAATCCAATCAGGGAAGACCTTATTGCCACGTGGAGATTTTACGAAACCGTCATTTCTCTTCCCTGTTTCAGGTAAGTTACAGCGAACGTGCAAACGAAACACTGAAACGTGGTAAAGTTTATCTGAGCTCTGAGAGGTTGTTCAGAGACTGAACGCTGTGTCGATGTGTCTGATATCATGTCAACAGTAACTATGTGAAGGATATTTGTTCACATAAGGCTCCACTATGTAACATCAATCACACTCGAGATATTTTATTTTGTACTTAAAGGAATTCTTCACCCCACAAATGATCATTTATATATCAGTGTCAAAATGTTTGGCTGTTTTTGTGAAGGCGTTTCAAATCTGAAGGTTTTGGTGAAAATGTTTGGGAGCAGTTTTGAGTTAAAGGGAGTTAAAGAGGCATTATGATTAAGTTAAAACCTGAGCAAATTGGCTTGATTTCTTTCAAAAAAGTGGGAAGAACGCCATAAGAAGAAATAACCCAAAAATTAGCAAGAAATTAGTGAAAAAGTACGAGAAAATTTCCTGAAAATAAGTTTTTAAAAAAGAAAAAAAGAAATGAAAGTAAAAAACAAACAAGGCAAACAAGACTTGAAAAAGTAATGCTATATTGCAAAAAATCAGTAAAAAGTACGAGAAAATTCCCAAAATTAAGTTTAAAAAAAAAAGAAGAAAACAAAAATCTAACTGGAGAATGACTCCCCAGAAAAACGATTTATTTTTTATTCGTAACATAAATCTTATATATAAAAATGTTATAATTATGAGCATAGTTTTCTGTTTATTTTCCCCCTGTTTTTGATTAATTTTCTTTTAACCCTCCTCTCCATAATGTAACTAATTTAAAGGTAATTTTCTTGTCACCTTCTTATAATTTCTTGCAATTTTTTGGACATTTCTTGCCAAGTTACTCACTTACTCACTGATTTTTCCCCCCATGTTTTGGAAATAAGTCAAACCAATCTGCTCGGGCTTTAAAGGGTCAAACAACTTGCGAAAGGCATCTTAACGCAGCACGAGACGTCAGTCCAGGTTTCAAAGAGTAAAGTGTTGTTAAAGATTAATGACGGATGTCGAAGCTCCACTTTGTTGCTAACTTTTTTGTCCTCTGTCTCTCTCCATCCACAGGAAGGATAACTTGGAGGTCATGGCGAGGTAGGTGGCTGTTGTTGGATCTGCAGCAGAGGTTGAGTAAATCACACAGAGCGGCGCTTTAATCAGCCCAACGTGCTGCAAAAAAGACTAATGAAGCCTTCCTAGAATATCCCCCCGTCCGCTTTTAAATAGCCTCGCATATTAATTCAAGCCGCATAAATCTCTGAGCTAATGTGGCAAATATGTGACATAAAACTCCCACTCGTCCCGCTCCGTGAGAGCGCTTCCTTCCACATCAGCTACTTTGACGACATTTAGGCGGAGAGATGTTTTTAGAAACCTATTAGTGACTTCATTAGTTATGTTTCAATTATGAATGACAGTTGGGATGGAGTAATTAAGGGCAGAGACGAGGGTCTTTGGGTTTGATGATCCTCTTTTTTCCTCTCTGTGCTGTGAAAGAGGCGTTAATGAGTCTGCAGTCAAACGTGTTGTGAAAATCTCTCCGAGGAGGTTTGATTTGTGAAAGAAATGTCTTCACAGGCTGCTGCGGTGATCGATACAGAATCATTTCTGCTGAGCGTCGACCTCAGTGTGACTGAACATCTGCCGCCATGTTTCACTCGGCGAGCAGATGTTCACCTCCAGAGGAACTTAAACTCTTGGGGACTGTTTGGTGCATTTTAGGCGCTTTTCATTCTTCATTTTTGATCATTTTGGCTGTGTTCGTGCATATGGCATACATTTTGGCAAGATTGTGTATTTTTAGTTTAATCTATGAATTTCCAGCTCAGCTCCTACAATAAGTCTAAAATACACTGGAAACGAAATAGTTACATTCAGACTGTTAAGGTCAAAAAAACAAGCAGAAAAACATGACTTGTATTATTTCTGGGTGTCATTCTGGGCTTTTGCTTGGAATATGTCATTTTTTACTTTCAAGTGAATATCTAGTCTTTGCAAAACTTCGACTGCATATTAGGTACATCGTACAAACCTAAATTTCTGTGTAAAACATAAACAAAGATAGAATGCATTATTCTGAATAAAGGTTTGTACGGTTATGAAAAAATGGGGACAGTTATGGATTTGCAAATAGCAATTCAACATCCTGAATAGTTTTTGGTATACTACCCTGAAAGTTGTGTGTCATGTAGGGCTGGGCGATAAAACGATAACAATATCAATCGTGAAATATTCCTTGATTGAAATACGAGATGTAGTCTGATCAGAGCAGTCCTACAAACTGTCTCCCTCCTGGGAGGTTTTCCAACAACACACCTGTCATTGTGTGCGACCAGTATGGACAGAGGTGGCTATTAATAGCGCCCATGCCACTGATTCATCACATGTACCTGTGAGCCAGGCATCACCAACTGACGGACCACGGTCCGGATCCAGACCAAAACTTCGTCCTATCCGTACCAAACTCCCACGCATCGCTCCGTGTCTCATCCAGCCGCTCGCGCTGAGCTCTCATTATTATCACCAGGGGCAGATGTAATGTTTTGGGGGCCCGGGGCCACAAGCACATGAGCTTATTTTCAGCCTTTCTCTAACTGTGAATGTCGGCTGTTGGCAGCTATAGGAGAAGTAGGCCGACTTAAAAGATTTTAATTCCTGAGTAAAATGATTAATAGCACAGAAGTTTGACAGAAGTTGAAGTCAGAGTCCTGCAGTCAGGAGAGGTTGGCCTAATACATATATTTGCAGCGTGTGTTTGTATGTTATCTGTGATGTCTTAAATGTCACGCCTCTTTAATTCCATGATGCCGGCATGCTGTCTAAAATCACTCACTGGAACCACATGATGCTGCCGTTGTTTTGTTCTGTGTAGCCCGATCTCTGTGTAAAAATAAAGGCCAGAGAGGTGGGGATGAACGAAAACAGAAAGACGAGAAAGAGAGCCAAAAGGAACAAAGACGTAGAGACACTGAAGGATGCAGAGAGGGAGAAAGAAATGGAGGCAGAGAGAGTTTTCACTGTTGTAGGATCGGTGGCTGGGAAATTAGCAGGCTGACATTATCTTGTTGCTCTGAGCGAAGAGGTGGACGACAGCCAGAAACTACAGCAGAGCTGCCAGGTCCAACAAGAGGCTGATAAGCCACTTTGTGTGTGTGTGTGTGTGTGTGTGTGTGTGTGTGTGTGTGTGTGTGTGTGTGTGTGTGTGTGTGTGTGTGTGTGTGTACACGATATTAGGCCTTTAATCAGAGTTATCCAGTTGTATTGTGTGGTCTATTGAACACAGCTTTGAGAGAAAATTATATGCCATCTGAGAGTCATTTTGTGTGTGTGTGTGTGTGTGTGTGTGTGTGTGTGTGTGTGTGTGTGTGTGTGTGTGTGTGTGTGCAAGTTTGTGAGAGTGTTCAAGTTTGTGAGTGTTCTTGTACATGCTACAAAGTGAGGACCAAAAAAAAGTATGTTTGCAGCAGAGTGAGGACATGGACATGTTTGGAAAGTGAGGACATTTTTAACTGGTCTGACTGTTTGAGGGTTAACACTTGGTTTTAGGGTTCAGGTTGCAATTAGGGTGAGATTGTTGAGGTGCTAAGGGGCTAAGGGATGCATTATGTCAATGAGGGTCCTCACAAAGATATAATAATAACAATAATAATCTTTATGTAGCACTCTTCAAGCTTAAGCACAAAGTAAAACATCCCAAATAAAACATTTAAAGAATAAAATAAATTTCACCCATGCGGCCCCTTCCCTGCCCCTTAATGACATGACCAAAATTTACAAAATTAAAGCACAAATATTAAAATAGCAAAATATACAAACACATATGAAGGCACAAGTTCAAAAATACAATTTCCTAATAAGTAATTAAAATGTGGAGAAGAGAATGAACCTAATTTAAGCAGATAAAAAAACTAAGATTGAAAGGATAACCACATCTATGGGCGTATAAGACGCTATTAAAACAAATAACATTATATAAAACAGGTCGAATGCCAATAAAAGAATTAAGTCTGTGTGTGTGTGTGTGTGTTTGTGTGTGTGTGTGTGTGTGTGTGTGCGTTTGTGTGTGTTTGTATGGCGTTGGATTAAGGACAGTGTTACCAAAATTAGTCCGCCCTCTTAGAGTTAGTTTATAAATCTGTGATAATCCCTATGAAGCTTATAATGTTCAGTTTTTGTTGAAACTTTAATAACGTTGATGATTCGACTTTGTGGTCGTTTTAGAGTTTATAATTAATGAGAAGCTAAAAGCTCAAAGCGCTCTCTGGGATTAAGCTACTTTACTTTTCAATAAAGGAAAATGTCCAGAACAAAATAATAATAACACTATTTTGTCTATGTATTTATATTTTTGTTTGTTTTTCTTTCTTTTCTTGTAACTCTTACCTTGCAACTTCTTCCCATGTTTTAAAAGAAATCAAGCTAGTTTGCTCTGGTTTCAAAGGGTTAAAAGTGAGCCCTCTACAGCCTCTTAAAGACAGAAAGGTCCATCAATATTATCTACATATATTATTTATGATTAACACAATTAAAAAATAGTTATTTACAGACCTTAATTGCATCAAAATTAACACTTTAATGCTGACAGCCCCAGTTTTTTTGTGTTTTTAAACCCTTTTTTCACCATTTAGTGCATACAACCAAACACAAGTCAGCGATATGGGATTAACATACAGCAAATTTAAAAGTTAGAAAACAACAATAGTGATAATAAAGATAGTTTAAATAAAACGACAACAAAAAAGACAAGAAACAACATACAAATAGAGCGGTGATTGACCGGGTTTAGTTACATTTCGTGTAAGTTTTTTTAGAAGTTTTACCCCTTTCACCTGGGGAGTGTCCCCTAAAGCTGTTAGCATCATGTGGATCAGCTCATTTTATCTGATTGTCTCATGTGCTCAACATGTAGCCAAATTTCAGCTTTTAGCCTCGTGAGCACAATTTTATCGCAGTTGTGATAAAGTGGAATTATCCTTTAATATTGTGACTGCAGGTGTGTGCAGGTAAACTAATCTGTGTGTGTTTCTTGGGAAGGCAGAGCTGTGGGAGATAAGGAGCATTATTATTTTTTTCCTGGTTTACACAGAGCCTCGGGATAATCACGTGTAATTTTCCGCTCTTTATTCGCTCGAGAAGCAGTCAGAAAGAGATTCACTCTTCCTTTAAAGCTTCCCATTCTGCCGCCTCTCAGCGCCGTAATCTGCCGTCTATTCTGCGCCGAGGCCACATAGAGGCTCATATTGTGTGTCTGCTGTGGGAGCAAAGTCGCTGAGAACGCTCCACGTTTCAGAGGCCCCCGTTCGGGCTGTCGCCGGCTCCGGTTACCCCCCCTCTCTGCCTCTTCCAAGGCACACAGGAGTCTTATTTTACCCAGGGAGCTCTCGTCTTTGTGCTGCCAAATATTGTCAGCCGGTGGACAATTAAGGAGAGCAATCTCTCGCAGCTCTCTGAGGCTTCCTTCTGCCAGGAGAGCAGCATTGTTACGCTGAGGCAGCGAACCACGAAGACTGCTGAGAGAGGGAAGTCAAGAAAACCTTGTAGTCGAGACTAGAGGAGGGACTCCCGGTGTTTGTTTGGTTCGCCGTCAGAATGCGAGAACACAAAAATCTCTAAAAATTGTTGTTTTTTAATCAGTGATAAAGTACGATGGATAGTTGGGGCCACGCTAAAGAAAAAACAATCAAAGATTTCCAGAATAAAATCATAATATTGTGAGAATAAAGTTGTAATCTCACAATTATAAACAAGAATAAAACTTGTTTTGTTGTATTTATTAGAATGAAGTTGTAATATTACAATATTAAACTTAAATAAACAAAAACTAAAACAAAAAGTCACCATATTGCAATATTGATCTTGTAAAATTGCAAGAAAAAAAAAGTAATATTATGAAATTAAACTAATAAATTTACAAGAGAAAAAAATAAATCAAGACCGGAGAGTCAGGTAACATTGTCTAAATAAATGATCAGAAGTACTGGATGAAACGCTGATTTATGAGATGAAATGTTAAAAGTTTTAAATAAGAAGTGGAAACTCTGTGGTCTTAATCTGTGACTTTATATCTCATTTAATTGAGAATTTAATCCCATAATATGACAACGTTTTTCTTGTAGATTTACAACTTTAATTGTGTCATATTATTACTTTTTTCCAGTAAATTTGCGAGCTCAGTCCTGGTGCCGAGTATTTACCGAGTGTCCAGCTGGTCAGCGCTCCAGCCTCATACTGTTGCTCGCTGCGTCAGAAAGTAACCGTTGTTGTTGGCCGTTCTGTCCGCCTCTCCTCTCGTTTCAAATGTCCAATGATAGACACTGATGTTTTCATCTCGTCTCGTCAACAAAAAAAGAAATTTAGATTTCGTCATATTTTCTATTATTAAGATCTATTTTGAGCTCGTCATCGTCTTGTTTCCGTCATGGAAAAAAACGTCTCTGACGAATGATTTTCATCATAGTTTTCGTTAACGAAATTAACACTGTCCTCCACACTGTATCTCTTTTCTTCCATTTCAGCCAAAAACTGAGTTTGCTCGAGCGTGTTCGCCTTCCCAATGCACGGCCATCGATCGGGACGGGCAAGAGGCTCATGGGTAACACCGACTCCATCGAGGAGAGTCCCTCCAAGGAGCCAAAACCCGCCGGCTTCAGTAACCGGGAACGCTTCCGCACCGCCTTCCGCATGAAGGCCTACACACTGCGCCAGAGCTCCGAAGGTAAAAGTCACAGTCATCAACATGAAAGGTTGAGTTTGATCAGTAAGGCTCAGTGTCCCTGTGTGGACCCTGGACCCCGGATCACAAGATCAGTTCATACTAACTGTTTATGGTTCGCTGATGCACAATTCTTTTATCACGCGTTGTTTTTCGCCGTCAGATGCCGGAGCCCTGGCAGAACCAGCCTTAGAGGAGCGGGGCTTCCCCGCAGACATCCTCATGGAGGAGATGATCCCCACACTGAAACTGGTCATCAGGGCAGTCAGGTCAGAAACTCTCCGTGTATGTTGTAATGTCGTAAATGTAATCATGACAGCAAATCAGAAAATCATTTGTTTTTAAAATGATCAGATTGATGGATGAGAGGGAGGAGCAGCTGCTGCAAATCAATGCAAATTTTTAGACCAAGCAGATTCACTTTCTAATGTGCCTGACATTCTGCTGCTCCGTCTGTGCCCAGAGTACTCTCTGCACTTTGAGGGTGTGATGCAAGTAATAACCAGACAGTATATATATTTTCACAGTGCAAAGAAAAGTAGCAATGCACTGAAGAAGACAGATAGCAAGATAATGGATGTACACAATCAAAGTTTTTCTTAAAAGAAAAAAAGAAGTATAGAATGACAGCTTTTTTGGAAAAAAAAAAAAAACAACAAAATTATAGTGTACCCTTCAAAGGACTCTTGAATAAAAGAGAAATGTTGTGTTTGGATCTGCATCAGAATACATTTAGTGCAGTAATCATCTGGCTGATTTATTTCTTTGACATTAGTGTATAAAGTGTGTTAAGCAACACTTTTTCACCATGTCAAGAAACCCTCAGGCTGCA
The DNA here is from genome assembly GCF_026936395.1 of Plectropomus leopardus. Taxonomy (NCBI): domain Eukaryota; kingdom Metazoa; phylum Chordata; class Actinopteri; order Perciformes; family Serranidae; genus Plectropomus; species Plectropomus leopardus. Next base: position 34,890,315 of record NC_142187.1, on the reverse strand, counting down.
CCAAAAACTAACCAGTTCTTATTTTGTTCATTGCTAAATATGTTTACCAATTTTTAATGACAGATTTTTGATACGTCCTGCCCATTAACAGGCTAAAGCCTCATGACAGAGATCAGAATGTGCTTGTTGGAGGTCATTTTAAAAATGGTTGTTCAAATCTGGATGTATAGTATCTAAAAAATAATACGCCCAAGCAGCTGGATCCAATTTCCAGTGTTTGACAGTTTAAAATGCTACATACACATGTTGGATGCAGCCTCGGTCACTGCAGCCGGAGTACGCGTGTGAGCAGGGGAAACCAGAGAGAGCGTGCAGAACTCACTCATGCTTACGCTGTGCTGGTAAATCTATAGGCCACACAGCTGACATAATGCAGGAATTTAATCTAGAGATGAGTGATTAACCCTGTGAAAGTGCTGCTTCCTTCCACACCATTATTTCGGGGCTGAATGGGTCTGAATGGTACGCTCAGACCTGACGGGTTTTGGTTTCAGGATACAAGACTTTCTGCCAAACGCTGGAGCTCGAGCAGTGTTTGGGCATGTTCACGTCAGCTCAAAGTGGGACAAAAGAAGGAGCTCAGTGGGTGGCAGGGTGGATTCTGGGTTGGAAATGACGTTCAAGGAGCTGAAAGATGTTACATTTGATCCCAGGTACAATCGGCAGGAGTTTTTCGTGAAGGTCAGCCTGTTGTCACGCTAAAGTCGTCAAATACGACCGCTTTTGTGGAGCTTTTGGTGTAAGATCCCGACGTCGAAAGCAGCCTTTTGCGGTGCTATGATACAGTGCTGGACAGCGTCAGCTGAGAATGTTGCAGAGGGAACCGCTCGCGTGTTAGAGTACGCCGCTGGATGGTCAGATGGCTGGACAGCACTTGCCACATCACATGATACAAAGACAGGCGGCGCCAGAGGGCAAAAATCAAGAGCTGTTATTGCATCACATAACTCTTCAAAAGTTGAGCTGACCATCTGGAAGTTTTGAATCCACACTTCCTCTGTGAAATCGTGGACTATCAGCTCCCAGAAATCCCTCATACGTGGCCACTCCCACGTATAAGGGGCTCGCCTTTCCATCACGGCTCCATAACACGCCTCCGTGGGCTTGGATTGGAAATCACGGCTAGTGCGGTGGCTGTAATAGAAATAAAGCTGCTGATGTTTTGAACATCCATCGCCATGGTTACTTGGATGTTGTCACCAGAGAGGTCACAGAACATCGCTCAATGGAAACGCAGTCAGTTTTTTGCAAGTCTGTAACGAAAACCCGTTACTTTGCCTCCTGTGGCCGTAATGAGTGAATGTTTGAAGAATTTTGTCTTTCTGAGTTAAGTGCTCAGATCTTTAGGCATGCAGGGAAGAAATGAGTCAGAGAATCCTATTGTTAAACGGAAAATATGTGTGAATATTATATAAATGTATGATTTTCAGATTAAATCAAGGGTTAGTGCTCCTGAAATGATGATTATCACCCCTCATTGTTAAGGACTCTGGAAGCTTTGCTCAAATCTTAAGTCTCAAGGCTGAAGTTTTGGTTAAAATCTGTGTAAAACTGTAATCACCAGTGATTGCCTCGTATACTGTCTGTCATACTGATTTTATATTGATGGACTTTTATTTATTGTGTTGTAATTAATGTAATGTTCACATCAGTAGTCTTTTATGCACTATGGACTTAATGTGTTGTCCCACTTTAGGTAGTGTAGGCTACTTGCTGTTCTGTGTATTTGTGTTGTTTTTTGTTTGTTTACCTGCTCAGGGACACTAATTGTACTAGTTAACTCTAGTACAATTAGTTTTAATTGTGTGCTGTCCCTGTAAAAATAAAGAATAAGAAAGAAAGAAAGAAAGGAAACTGTGCATGCACAACAATGGTAAGTACAGCAGGTCAGACCGAAAAGTTGCAATTTTGAATGTATTTTGACCACGGAGAGATTGCCATTGTTTACCAGTGTTGATCAATGGATCCTGTCACTCTAATGTCTTTTGAATATAAACTCTTTGTCTCACAGGATCATGCAATTTCTCTTGAACAAGAAGCGATTTAAGGAAACTCTGAGGCCTTACGATGTCAAAGACGTGATCGAGCAGTACTCTGCTGGACACCTGGACATGCTGTGTAGAATAAAATACCTCCAGACAAGGTCAGAAACTGCGTCACACCATGAGGAAGTCTGAATGAGTTTAGGAAGCGTCTCCTCTTCCTCAAGCTCATCCTGTTTCTCTTCTTTTCTTTAAGGATCGACATGATTCTTGCCCCTGGACCCCCCTCCACCCCAAAACAAAAGAAAACTCAGAAAACGCCCTTTACCTACCCGCCCAATCAGTCACCCAGGTACTGTACTGTCACTCAGTGCAAAAATAAAACATATTAAATTGACAGTGACAGTGTTATACAGTTATATTGCAATATTAGACGGTTCAGTGAAGACAACACATGGCCATGAATTTTTAGCATGTAGTGCGTTATATATTCTAGTAGTTATTAGACAACTTCGATGATAAATAATAAGCTTTATCTCTAAAGCAGTTACTCTACAAAGGTAAATCTGTGGTTAATTTCCTCCGAACAAATGTCTATGCAGTCCAAGTCTACTCAGTGTCCCTGTGTTCCAGGCATGAGTCCTACCTAGCCAAAGCCGCCTCCATGCCAGATGCCGAAGACCAAAGCATGATGGGTAGATTTGTCAGGGTGGAGAGACAGGTAAGGATGAAAACTACAAAGCAACCTGTGAGATAAATAATCCCGCATTTCCAACATTTCAGTATCACACAGTATCATCTTAAGCAAATTCAGATGCATATCTGAAAAGATTAAGTACCACTTGTTGCTAGTTCAAATTCTAGACTGAAATAATTGAGCCAAAGACAGTCTGTCGGACATAAAACCTGGTCATTCCAGCATTTCAGTGTTTTAAATTTATTTAATTCTTTTCTTTTCTTTTCTTTTCTTTTTTCTTTTCTTTTCTTTTCTTTCCTCTTCTTTTCTTTTCTTGCTTTTCTTTTCTTGTCAGTTGAACCCTGTCCAATGAATTTCATGCAGAGGCAAATACTTGCATGGTGCTTTTGTTTTGACGTCAACTTTGATGAACTTCGACTCAAATCTAGCAGCTGATTTTAATGCCAGCCATGGCGAAAAAATTTTAATCTTTAGTATTGAGACTTTTTACATGCAAATTATATTTTATCTGAGTATATCTGAGTAAATCTGGGTTAAGAAAAAGAGCATAGCAATACTTCTGCTACTTTAAAGTTGCCAATTATTCGGTACACTCGTTGGATTGTGGTCTGCGTTGTGCTGCTTTACTTTTCGACCTATCTTAGGCCTTTGATACAGTTGATCACAAAATACTGATAAATTCACGTTGGTCTATTAGACATAGCAGTGATTAGTTTGCAAATTATTTATCAGTCGGAGTGCAGTATGTACAACAGGAGGGCGCGTTGTTGCCTCTCAGTGGGGTGCCTCAAAGTTTCGTATTAGGGCCTCTGTTGTTTGGTATATACTCAAATTGCATGTGTTAATCTATATGCTGATGACAAAGTTATTTATTGCTCTGCTTCTACTCAAGTCCAGGTGAAGCTTTCAGAACTTCCAACTATTAGTACATATCAGAAGAAGAGCACAAAGTGTACGTTGCAACTTTTAAATACCAGGGCATTGTGTTGGACGTGGATATATTAAGAAGATCTGGATACAGCACGGAGGCAGGGCCTCGCTCATTCCTATGAGAGCTACTTAGTAGCACATAAAGCAAAAAAAGCTCTTTATCCATGGTATGAAAGTACCCCGATCCTCCGCATTAATGGACCCGTGGGGCTTGCACACTTGAGACTTATGGCAGCCGAGTATGCCGCAACAGGTAACTTACGCTGGCGGAGCGACTGACTTCTGGTTTAGCGCTTTGCTAGCTTGAATGGCAGTTTAAAAGATCTAATCTTGTGGATATCTAGATAGCGTGCATCAGTGCCCGTGGGCATCACGTGACTGACCCAGGTGGTGTAATTCCACTTTTGGCCGCTGTGTAAATTTTTTCTTCAGAGCCTGGTGCATTTCCTGGGGGCTTGGAGTTGGATGATTTCTTTCTTCGAATTACTTGTGAAAACGCTTAACCTGAAAGTGGATTTCTATTTTAAAAAATAGGAACTGCTTTTATTTATTGGCAAGAAAAAGGCTGGTCTCTGCTCTCTGACTGCGCTTGCTTATGCGGATGTTTTATGTATGAGTGCTCTGGACTCAGGGTATCGTGGTGCACTGAGATTAATTACCAGCTGTAAGCCCCTAAAACATCACTGCATCCTGTGTGCCCGCGTTGGGTGGTTCTCCTTAAAGCTGCGTAGACTTTTTTATTGGCATTTTCTTACTCACAAAGCTGTTGTTGGCCTACTTCCAGCATATTTATGCGAGTACATTCAGCAAAACATTGAAAATGGCTATGCTCCCCATTCATAGACCATGCTCTTATTATCTAAACCGATACAGGGTGCGTACAGAGTTTTGCAAAAAAGCCTCAATTTGTGCAACTCCATGCAGAAAGCACTCTGCAGAAAGATTTAAAGCTGCACTTATTGGGTCCTCAAGGCAGTTTCAAAAAGCTGCTGCAGAGATTTTGTATATCATTGTCTATTTGCCAGTGTCAGGGTGTATTTTAGCTGCTTTTTTCTTTTTTTTTCTTTTCATGGATAACTCCAAACATTTATCACTGTACCTTTTAGTCTTTGTTTTTAATAATTTCGTTTTGTCTTCTTTTTGTGTTTTATATTGTTTGTTTTGGAGTTTCATTTTTGATCTTGTATTTTTTGTTCCATGTTGTCTGTCAGTAACTTTTGTTCGCGAGGATTCTCTTGAAAAGGCGATTTCTGATCTCAAGAGGGTTTTTTTCTGGTTAAATAAAGATTAAATGAAAAAAAAAAATGTGCTGTTGACCAATTTCAAACTTGACTGTCCAGACCTTTGATGGTCCTGAAAGCTGGAAAGTCCAAAGCGGAGGAAGGGATGTTATTAGTTGTGCTCAACAGCCCGACAGGAAGTCACTACTTCCAGCAGCATCCCTCAGCTGAAATGAGTCCACGCGTCTAAATCTCACTGTGTTGCTCTCTGGTTTGAGCGAACCCTCAGCCTGAGTTTACCGCTGTGCTGCTGGTGTAACGTGTCTGTGTCTCAGGTGGAGGACATGGAGAAGAAGTTGGACTTCCTGGTGGACATGCACATCCAGCATACTGAGCACCTGCAGGTGGACTCTGCCGGCGCCGCCCACATGACCCTGGAGACCTGCGACCCTACGGGGAACGGCGAGATCCGACGGGTTTTCTTCAACTACGCCGAGGCGTTCCCGCACATGTCGTACCAGATGCCTGTCAGCAAGGTGAATCTGTATTACGGCAGAGGACGAGGAGGTGCAGAGTGTTTGGCTGGTGGGAGCCGCGTGCCTCCGGACCACCAACCCCCGACGTCACGCCACCCTGCCGCTGCCATTCCCACCTACACCGAGCGTCCCACAGTGTTGCCCATCAGCTCCCTGCAGGACCTGTCAGCAGGGCCGGGCAGGACCACAGGGGGGCGGGGGGCCGACTCGCCGCTCTCCCTGCTATCGGTGAACCACGAGGAGCTGGAGCGCTCGCCGAGTGGGTTCAGCATCTCTGGGGAGCGGGAGGAAGGGGGTGAGTTTTCCATGGGGCCCGGGGTGGCAACCGGTGACGCCAGCTGGACGAGACCCAGACCGAGCTACTTAGCAGAGGGGGAGACAGACACGGACACAGACCCCTTTACACCCAGCGGGGGGCCCCTGCCGCTCTCCTCCACGGGGGAGGGATTCGGTGACGCTGTGTGGAGCACGGCGCCCTGAGAGGTGATCACGTGACCACGCAGAAATCCACAACTCTGAGTTAAGACCTTAAATCAAACCCACGCCTCTAAACCCAAACCAGTTTGGGTCAAAGCCGCACCTCTGGACCAAACCACTTGGAGGAAAGGTGGGTGCAATCTGCCGAGATGCTGCAAGGTCATGAGCGAGGTCATCGACCTTCAGAGGCCAATCCCACCAACCGTCCAGACAGAGAGCCATGGCATCGAGACTGCCCAAAAAAAAAAAAAAAAAAAAAAGGGAAAACAGACAGTTTGTAAAGTAAAACTCTGTACAGCGCACACTTCGCAAAAATTTAGCTAAAATAAAAAAGAACATTACTATACATACTATATACACCCAAAAGCTTTATCGCTGCAAAGCCAACCGCACTGCATGTAACGCATGCGATTTTTAGTGTAGACACTGCAAAGTTCAGGATATCAGGAAACGGAAAAAGCGATTGAATGGATACATATACTTGCTATGCCATTTTGTAACACTTATTTTTTTATATGAATACATTTTCATTGTTTTCTGCATGGTTTGCATGATAATGCACCATTGGAGGGGTGACGGTCGGAGGGTGATAATGGAACCAAAAGTCTCCTGTCTCTTTGTTTCGTGTGTTTGATGAGTGTGTGTGTGTGTGTGTGTGTGTGTGTGAGATTGTGAATGAGAGAGAGTGAGGGACTTGGGTAACAAAACACTGGTTCGTTGCTGGCAGTCGTGTTTCACCTTTTCTTTTTTTGCTTTTCTTCACGTCGTGCTGTAAACTCTCCGAGGATCAGCTCTGATCCCGTCACTTTGTTTTCACACCACTGTGCTCTCGAGTTGTGTGTCACCACTGTATGCATTCACACTTTCCAGTTAAAAGAAAAAGTTAAAATTTGACCGAATTTGAAACACTAAATCTCTGCTGCTTTGTTGGCACATGAATTCAGGGATATAAACCACCTCTTCGTCTTTAATTTACAAAAGCTCCCGAGCGTCTGGACTGCTGAGTTCAGTTCGTCACTGTTTGAAAAAGTTTTCACCAAATTATTCATTATTAAAAGCAAAATAACTAGGTACCTACATAAAAAAAGACATTTTAAATTAACCCTCTGAAACCTGGACTGACATCAGTTTCCTTGTGTTGCATTCACATGCCTTTCACAGGCATTCAAACCCTTAAATCCAGAGCAAATTTGTTTGATTCAGTTTCGATACACGGAAAAATGCAACAAGCAACTTGGCCAGAAATTAGTAAAAGGTGACAAGATTTTTACAAGAATTTTTTTTCAATCCAGAAAGCAGCATATATAATGATTATAATGACGTGCAAAATCAATTTTCAAAGTATTTTTAGCACTTTTTTCTAGTAATTTCTTTTCTTGTTTTTGTAAATTTTCAAGTTCTCTTCTTGAAACTTTTACAAATTCTTTGTTTCTTGTAAAGTTACTTGTTGCCTTCGTACATTCTTGAAAGGAATCAGGGCAATTTGTGCAGGTTTTAAAGGGTTAAACACTAAATATTTTACTCTGACATATATTTCACCATTAAAAGTGCCAAACTTCGCCCCCAGCACCTGAATACAAAAAACAAACTCTGCATTTAAAGATATAGTTCACACTTAGCCCCAACCAGCTGGGATTTTGAATTGTGAATACAAAGCTACTGTCTCATCAAAAGTTAGTTTACAAATGTTAAAGAGTACATTTTTAACCTGGACCGTATTTTCCCATACTTTTGTGTCAAACAAACACTTTCGGTGGACGTACATTGATGGTGCACAATTGCCCCAAGTGACTACACTGCAGCCTATTTTGTGTCTTTTTGTCTCTCCAAATACTGATTGATAAATAGTTGTTTTTTTTTTCCATTAGTCAGTTTGGCGAAATACTAAAGTTTACCTTTAAGAGCTGAAATATGAGGACAACAACCAAAAACAGGTCAAACTTAGAATAGATTTTTTTTTACTGCAAATTTACAGTGAATTCAGTTTAGCACCTAAAAAAGTAGACTTGTATACTCAAAGTCATCTAAGTTTTTTCTTTTTTAAGATGTGAAGTTTTCTAACGATAATTTGTTACCGCCTGTCGAACACACCAGTTATAATTTTTAAAACCCTATTTGCACTGAACGACTATTAAATTTTTTAATCAAAAACAAGTCCATCAGTGTTTTTAATACCCCACTCCTTGTCTGAAATCTCTAAAATTACAAGTTGTCTCCAGAATTCTGCACATTTTTGTTTTCTTCTGTGTAGAAAGTTCTTAAAACTTGGGCGAAATTATATTGAGTAATTACGTTTTGAGTAAAAATACAGCAGACTCATATGTGTCCACGAGCCAGTGTTTGTCACACAGCTCAACACCGCTCGATTTCTGCATCAGACATCCAAAAATCAGCCATGAACATTCAGCTATGAACCAGATCTGTTTGAAAGTTGCCACAGAAGCTGTTTACAAAACTCGAATGTCCAGTTACGAACGTGATCTGACATTGTAAACAACATACTGGAAACACGGGGGTGGGGGGGGTGGGGACGAGCCTGAGCACCACAAAAAGAGCTTTACAGCATCACATATCGGCCTAAACAGCACCTATGACTTTAGATTTAGGGCCACAATGATACTGAATGTACTATTTGACAACCGACTATATCTACACACATGGATTATTACACAGTTATAGCATGTTAACGCACCTTCAGGGTCAGGGGGGTTCATAGAGGGGCGTCCACACCGGGCTTCTGTGGTTTCCTGTAACCTGTTTGGAGTCGCAGTCACACCAGTTTTGTAGTTGATTTGTCTAAATTAAAGCCAGAGGCTTTGTGACAGTAAGTCAAACAGTCACTCAGCCAATAATTATCAGACCAAACCGCCGTTAGAAGTATGCAAACCTTAAATCTAAGTCTCATTTATTCTAAGCTCAATATTCACAAACACGTGACTTTTAACTAAAACATTACGATTTAAAATTGAGCCGCACAGCAGACGCAGATGTGTTTTTATGCTACTCGAATGTCTAATTACAAATGTTAACATTTTAGCGAAATATGTACGTGTTTGTGAAGTACTGAGCGTATGATGAGATAGATGAGACTATAACTGCACGAGTTTTATGGGAGTTTATAAGCTGATGTTTTGATGTCGTTTTGCTGGTGTTTAACCTGGTTCTCTGTGATGATTGTGCGTTCAACATGAAAAACGAATTTCTTCTCAACTTTAAATTTAATTGCCACCGTTTCGGTTTGAGGACGTGTTGAGCTGATGATCCCTCAGACCAGGCGGCCAACGTTTGTTTATTTGTCGGCACGTCAAAGGAAATCGAAGTGGTCGAACACAATAAGATGTTCGGATCTACAAATATAACAGAAGAAGCGGTGAAGCTGCATTTGCCCAAAATGTTCTTTTTGCATTTCAGGACGTTTCATCATTTTTGTCACAAGTTGAGGTTCTCGTTGAGGTTTCTGTTGAGGTCCCTGTTGAGATTCCCGTTGAGGTTTCCGTTGAGATTCCCGTTGAGGTTTCCGTTGAGATTCCCGTTGAGGTTCCCGTTGAGGTTTCTGTTGAGGTTCCCGTTGAGGTTCCTGTTGAGGTTCCTGTTGAGGTTTCTGTTGAGGTTCCCGTTGAGGTTCCCGTTGAGGTTCCTGTTGAGGTTCCTGTTGAGGTTTCTGTTGAGGTTCCTGTTGAGATTCCTGTTGAGGTTTCCGCTGAGGTTCCTGTTGGGTGGGCTCTACCACAGAGGACAATGCACAAAGGTTTGATCAAACATCCCAAATTAATCACAAACTTGATTACTGATTACCGATTTTATCTGAATTCCTCAGATGTGGCGAACTCCACCCGCCTGGTGCTCCAAGCAGGTTAAAGCGAGCGCCGGCGTCGTTTCGCGCTCAGATTGAAACCCGCTGTGGACGCAGCTGCAGTTTGTGAAATGAACGAGGTGAACCAACACTTATTATTATTATTATCTATTTATCGTCTTATATTACAGTTACTTATCTTCTGCTACTGAAGCCCATTTAATTCTATATTATAAAACTCAGTTATCTTGCGATGCGGACACAAATTTACTTCACATATAGATAACGCGACGATATATCCCTGTAGACGTTCGTGCCTCTGAAGCAAGAAACATCCGTCAGAATGACGCGTCATTCTGTATTTAGTGTTTCAGCGCCGCTCCATCTCACCACTCAAACGCACCACACAGGATTTCTGAATGTGAACTCTGTTTCCTTCTGTAGTGATCTGTCTTTTTTTAAATTTTTTTAACTAGCACACGGTGCAGTCTTGCTTTTGTAAAATGCTGTTTTGTAGCTTCGTGATGCTTTTTGGCTCATCTGCTGATTTCAGCTGCACAGAAATGTAAAGGTTGTAATGTTTGTTTCTTTCCTTTGATATCAGATTAATGTTTAAGTGTTGTTTTCATCAGTGAGTTCCTCAGCGTTTTTTTTTAGGTTTAACGTCGCTCTCTAAACTCACTGAACACCAGTGTTTCTGTTGCCTCGCACATCAAGTCTCACTTACAGAAAAAAGAAATATTTTCTGTGAATTTTCTCCCATCGCTTCCGTTCAGAATTTAAACTTTTCTTGCTTCCTTTCTAAATTTTCAGACACGTATCAGTTTAACTGGAAATAACAAAACAGCAGCATTGGTACGTTGTACACTGCACGGTATTTATACGGCAAAATACTGTTAAATTTAACATTCTAATATATTGTGAATAGTTAAAACTTATAAAATTGTCTTCCAACGTGCCGAGGTGCACTGGGGAAAAAGTGATGCTAGCAACGCCAAAAAATATTTTTCTTCCAGATTTTGATGTATTACACTGTAAAATAAGTAACTGTTCGGACTTAAAAAAGCTAGTTTCCAGGGTACTCAAAAATACTGATTTGACTTAATTTGAGAAGACATTTAATTCATTTTATAACAAATAAACTCTCAAAGTCAGTCAACTTAAAAACTGAAGGCAGCCCGCACGCGACCTTTTTTAAGTTAAAACAAATAGTTTTTGGTTTTACAGTGTAGTTATTTTCAGAAATTCAAACATTATTAATTAATCAGTGTACACAGATGCAACACATACTTCTAATAATGGTAACTTAGTTGGGGTAAACGTTAAAAAAATCTAACATTTAGATGAAAAAAATTACTTTTTTTTGCACAAACCGTCTCAAATGGAGTGCTAGCATCACTTTTTACAGCGTGAAAATGATTCCGATTTCATTCAGTTTTTTTGTCCAGTTTCCTGAGTTTTGTGAATGAGATGACGTTATGTCTTTATTTTCTTGAGAAGGCTTTTGTACAATTAGTGGACGAATGTTTCTCCATCAAACCTCCGTTCGATCGTCACACAGTTATTGTCACATCGCTTCATAATGAGAATACTTTTGTCTTTTGAGGATTTTAGGATTTTAGGCTGTTGGTCACATTATGAAAAGCTGCAAACACTTTAACGTACAGTATATAAAAGTCAGTCGGTCATTTACAGGCGATGTGAACAAAATATCATAAACAGTTTTTCAGTCTTATTTAAAAAAAAAAAACAACTAAAACTGTTAATTTGACAATCAGCGATTTTTTGTTTTTTTCTTTCACTGACACGTTTTTGGCCTTTTGCAAAAGACCGAATCTACTCTGTCCATCCGTGCACTGGTGAATTTGGAATTTAAAAACCTCAATATGCACTTTAAGCATATTAATATGATTTGGTTTGAACCATCAAAGATGATATTTCCTTCTGAATTTTTTTCTGAATTGTGGTACAAAATTGTCCCCAGTGGTGCCTGCTGTAATTATTCTTGAAACGGTTACACCACTGAACCTTTCTTTAACCCTTTGAAACCTGGATCGACATCAGTTTTCAGTGTATTAAAACTCTGAACCCTGAGCAAAAAAAAAAAAGGCAATGAGCAATGAAATGTTTGGCATTTTGCAAGAAATTAGTAGATTTAGAAAAAAATATTTTTTTAAAAAGCTGGGGGAAAATTAGATTAACATAATTATTTATATTAGATCACCAAATTATGATAATTTCTAAGCATTTCTTTTGTCATTTCTTTGTTTTGTTTCATTTTTGTTTGTTTTTTTACTTTCCTGTTTTTTTGTGCTTATTTTCATGTAATTTTCTTGTGTTTTTTACTGGTTTTCTGCAAATTTTTAGGTAATTTTTCTTAATTTGCTTATCGTCAAGGACTGCCCAGGACTCAAAGGGTTAAATACTTATAGTAAAACATTGTTTCCCTAATTTGTCCATAGCCCCAAAGGAGCCCCTAATCCCGCATTTTTCCTCCTTATTTTTCTCTTAATTTTCAGTTTCGGCTCCGTTTGCGTGTTCTGGCACCGTTTTTCGGGCGCTGCATTAAAATCATGGAGTTAACCTTTAATCTCCGGTACCAGTGCTCGTTGGCGTTTGGTTAATTTCACAGATGAAACACTGGTTCAAAGTTGTTGTAGCAGCCACACTTTTTCTTTCTCTTGTGAATGTAGAAACGACGCTCGAGAAGCTGAAAAACGCAGCCGATGTTTAGTGAACCTGCAGGAAAAAAAACTACAAAAGTCAGTTTACACTCAGCATTAATTTAACTTATACGTACATTCAGCATCACTTTTTTTAATTTAGATTTTCTTGACGGATGAATTGAGGCCCCGCCCCCGTCCCTCACAGCTGTAACCTCTTTATATGAAGCGTGTATGTACTGAAATCAAGCATTTTCCACGCGTTTCCGCCCTCTCGCGTGTGTGCGTAGACCTCCATGTGCGTCACTTCCGTCCTTCGAATGTCTGCGTGTGACCTCGTCTGTATGTGCGTCGATTCTGAATGAAAAGGAGCACTTTATGGCATCCGTGGAGTCAAAGAGGGCGACAGTGCTTGCTGCGACGACTCTGTTCAGTGTGTTTGTGCTCTCACTGTAACTGCATACCGAGCAATGCACTGAACCACACGTTCGACATACGTCATTTTACGGACATCTTAATTGCTACAAATTATTTGTGCCTTGGCCTTTTACAGTACGGTTCTTTTTAATGGTTTTTTTGATCATGCTTTACTTGCTACGGCTGTCAAAATGCAGCACAAAGCTGTTGTGATATCTGTGTGGACGGCTGCATTTATGCCGAAAAAACAAATGTGAAATGTTTACATTTTACCAAACGTACAGAATCTCGCAATTTATCACCAGAAAGAAAAATAAAGGTATTTTCTCTCCTTCGATGGAGCCAGGCTAGTTTATACGCACATTGTTTATTATATTTCCAGAAATGTTAGCATGTAGGCTTCCCTAAAAACGTACTTGTCATAAAATGTGGAAAAGACTTCAGATAAGAGTCAAGAGTCCAAAAGTTTATTTTTGCACTTTGTAGATGAACAGAAAGGCAGTACAGGTACACGGGAATAACTTTTTTTGTAAGCTTCGAGTGGTGAAAAAGACACGAGAAATAAGAGCGAACAAGGAATCAAAGAAAGACACTAATGAATATCTAAAAGACAGAAAGCTGCAGTACAAATTAAAAACCACCATGAAGAACAATAAGTGAAAATATATTGCAAATGCTGTTGTTCATTTTGCAGTTTTTATTGCACCCTGCCCTGTGGAGACGAGGTGGACATGTCCCCTCCCCCGCTTGTCTCTTTTGCCAAACAAATATCTGGAAGACCCGTCGCGTCGAGTCTGTGAGGTAACATTTGCTCTAAACTATTTTCACCGCAAAAATATGGAACATTTCAAACACTTCTGTGTTTACAAACTCTGTTTCAACACTTTCCGAAAAGGCAGCAGGTCACAATTATCGAGCTGTAAAACTAAAAAAGCAACCGTTTTGCTACAAAAATCAAAATACTAAAATACATAGAATAAAAAGAAATAACCTGCGCAACACACAAACCGCCACAACCCTAATTCCTTCAGTTTTTCTGCCTTCACGTGCGTGTGTGTATTTCCGAGTTACGAGCACATGAACGGCCAGTTACGAGCGGGAAACTGGGAAATTTCGACGACGTTTTAGGGCAGCAGAAATGGTGGAAAGCATGCAAACAGACAACAGGAGCATAAAGCTAGCTAAGCAAATATTCGCAAATTGTGTCATTTAATTTTATAAACGAATTAAAACGTCAGCCGCACACCTGATGTGGACTCTGTGCTCTTCGTTGAGGATTTTTAGTTAATTTTTTTGTGGATAAAAACACGATTCTTTCAGGGAAAAATGTGCCAAAAGCTACAAAGTGACGACAGCGTGTAACTGAAACTTTAACTGGACGAAAAACCTGCACATCGTCAGAAATAGCACAAATTAACTGCACAGTTTCTCAGCAAGATATGAGGGAAAAATAAAGAGAAGGTTGTTAAAAATCGTATCTGCAGCTCTTCTGTAAATGCAGCCGTCCTGCTGTGCGGAACAAAAGAAACGCGCAGCTGGATATGACAGACGGCTTTGTGCGCGTGAACCGACAGCGGCTTTTTTTGGGTCCGAAAAAAAGACGTTTTGATGTTCTTAGGTTTCATTTAAGGGAAGTTTGGACAACTTTACACTAGTGGCCTTCAGAGCTGTGCATCATTTTTCTCATTCCAGTTTGAAAAAAACAACAAAAAACTTGCCATTTCTATTCTGTATAAGACCACTTTGAATATTTTGTTTTGATGATATAATATGCAAATGTATTCTTACTTGATTTTTTTATTTTTTGTCTTTTCAATTGCACCAGTTATTAATAAAGTATTGAACTGAACATTGTATGAGTGGGCACTTTGAAATAATGTGAGTATTAGATGAACTGTCACATCCGCAGCATGAGAACAACATTTTGAGCTGTTTTGGCGTCACTGCATCGTTTTTTAAAGCGGACGTTGTTGCTTCGCTCCGCAGTTGCAATGAGCTGTGCTTTCAGTCTGATTATGTTTGGGAAAACATCATGTTTTGTCTGAAGAGTCCAGTTTTGGGGGCACAATCTCTTCTGGAAAAGCCGTGATGTCTGTAAAAAAAAAAAAAAAAAAGTAATTTTTTGTGATACTATCTTCACTTGATAAACAGCAACAGGTCGCTAAAAAAACATTTGATGCCTAAAAAGCTGCTTGAAACGCAGTAATGACGTGCTAAAAAGAACCAGCAGTTTTCAGCAGTTGTCTGCAGCTAATGATTAAGTCTGCAGGCTCTATCTTACGCTCAGCGCACGACTCAGCGCACGCCGGCGCACGACTCAGTGCGCGGCGGTGCACGACTCAGCGCGCGGCGATGCACAACTCAGCGCGCGGCGGTGCATGACGCCACATGACGTGGCACAAGTGTCATCGCTAGTGTCAGACTTGTGCAGTTGTCATTTTCACATAGGCTGCCAACCTCCTTTAAGTAACACATGTACTGCGCCCATCTGTGCGCCCCTGGGCGTGTCGGTCTTAAAGTGAGGTGCGGTCGGGCGCACTATTGATTTACGCTGAGCGGCGAGCTTTGTTTACCTCCCTCACATCACTGTACACTTTTCTGCATTGTAACGGCGCTCTGGAGGTTCCAAAAACTGAGTGAACCGTCGCCGCCACGTCCTCTCATGCCTGCTTCAGTCAGATCGGTTTCTTCAGCAGAAAACCTCTCACATCTGTGATTCGCCAAATCCGTCATTTAGATCGCAAACCGCAAGTTCCTGGCGCACCTCAATGGACTGGGAGCTGACACACGGATTGGTTAATTCATGCTCCGCCCAAAACACACCCATGACTGGTTCAGAATCTAAATACAACCCCTCTGCGCCGTTCGCCGCGCCTGGTGCCCAGATTATCCACCGTTCAACTAGCAAAATGGACTTTGGCGCGCCCCAAACGTATTTGACACAGATGGTCTAAACATGGCCGCGTCTCTCTGAAAATGTTTCATGGGCCATGAATCAAACGTGCTGCTGTAACGTGTTCATGGTTTATAGAAATGGACAATGCCAACGTTGTCCTCTGGCGTTTGGGCCGAGCCCGTTGCTGCTGAAAACATCACTATGACGCTACATTGCAACACTTCAACATTTTTGGAATTAAAAATCGTTAGCTCGGTTTTTCTTCCGCATGAAACGCCACTGGATGGCTGGAGGTAGAAACGCTGCCGTAAATGATGTAATATGAGGAGCGCCAGGGTGTCTACAGGGAGGGAAGGACGCGTCCAACAAACCCCGGACTTTCATGCAGGAGTCAGATGTTTGCTTCTCGTCTGAATGTGACGGTTTTTTTCTCCGTCTTACCCTGAGCCTCCTTCCTCTAATCCTAACCATCCGTGTCAGCATGTGCGCTTAATCCCACCATGTGCTTGTGCTGACGTCCCGGAGCGTCAACGGCAGACGCAGAATGATACCAGAAACGTAACATGTAGACGTGGAAGTCCACTGCAAAGCGGCAACATGTGACGACTGGGAATGACAACGTGTTGCAACTGAACCTGTTTTTCCACCACGAAACCTGTAAGTAAAATGAGGATTTCCACATGATCAGTTGTATGAAGTTGTTAATGATTCTGCGAGTCTCTGATTGATATGCATTTGAGTAACGTGTTGACTCTGTTTCAGAAAATGCTTCTTTTTAACATTTTCTCTCTGCTTTTTCGATTTAGACACACCAGCAGGAAGCAGGCGAATCCCATTCCTCCGTGTCCGCGGGGATTAATGAGAATAAGACCCTCAGTGGGAGCGCAGCCACAATGTATATTTGTGCCAACTGTTTCTTTACTCCGTAATTCATTAATTTCATTCTCGTTGTAATTATTAGCCGAAAGTGTGTGTGTGTTTTCCCAGAGGGCCGCTGTTCCCAGGCCCTCGGCAGCCCCGTTTCCTCCTCTGCCAGCGGCCGCTGTGTGCCTCAGTGTGTCTGCATGTGAATGCCAAGGCGACCAAAGTGCCCAGCAATCCCCGTCATTAAAGCCTGCATTCACTCCTCTTATTCACTGATCTTCCCCACGGCTCGTATGTCGCTCCAGCGGCTCATTACGGCCATTTACCTCCACTGCAAGAAGTGTCCCGCTCTGATTTTTGTTTCCACAGCAGCTACACGTCCCGCTCAGTCAAAACATATTCTTTTTGGTATTGTTCACACTTTACACCCCAACTTACATCACGCCAAACAGAAATTTAGAACACACCAGTTTAATTATGGAAAACAAACAGCTCAATATTAGTAAAAAAACAGTCATTTTAAAATAATTAAAAGTGTGAAATTCAAACCTGCTATTTACTAGAAGTGACCCCTTTAAGAGAGTTTATCCACACAAAAGGCCTGAGGGGATTTTTACAATTATGGGTTGCAAATCTTTTAAAGTACAGGATTAAAAACTTGAATGAAATGTATGAATATAATCAAATGCAGGTGTACACAGTGCAGTGTCACAAGTTAGCGGCCAAGAAAACCTTTTGACAGTTGCTTGGTGATGAAAAATGCTTGTTTGCTGCAATTGTGGATCATCCTGTAGAGCCCCTTTTTCTCTGCACGAAAAAAACCCTGAAAAAAACCTAACATCTGTTTTTTAATGTTAAGGGACGAGGTCCAACTTGATCGCTTTAATTTTAGCTCCTTTACCGACAAGTCGCAGTGACTCGCTGCCCAAGAATCACGTAGAGCGGAGTGAGTAAAAGTGCTAAAATACAAACATGTATATATTTCCATGACCATGTTTTAAACATGTAAATATTATTATATTTTCTGAAAATTTCCCCCTTTTTTATTTATTTATTTTTTAAAAAATATTTTCATCTTTCCTTTTAAAAAAACAAACCAACACACAAAAGATCTTCAGCTCATTTTCTTGTCATCTTTTCCTTATTTCTTGGAGTTTGCAGGGCACCGAGTACATTATTCACATTATTTTGTTTGTTTTTAAGAATGCAATATATATTTTTTTAAGTTTCAGAGGTCTGAATACTTGTAAAAAAGTGTAGAAGCAGAAAAAAAAACTGATGACGGTTCAGGAGTTAAAGGGTTAAGTCTGTGCCCGGGGCTCAGTGTGTCATCGTCCGGCCCTGTTATTCATGCAGATTTGTTGCCACAAAGAAAACTGTGAAAAATGTGAGTTTCAGCATGGTGGTGCTGAACTGCAGCTGATCTGAGGGGGATTCGGGTGAGGCGTTTTTTGCAGTGGATGTGGTGCGTTCAGGGATCAGCGCTCAGCCTGCAGACAGACACCCTGTTTTGTTGTTTTTTTTTTTTTTTTTTTTTTGCAGAGCTCGGTGAGCTGCCAAACTCTGCTGTTCAGAGGGGGGAAAACAGGCATCGCTTAATCCTTATCTGACCGCAGATGTGTGATCCACGGGGCGAGGTTTGATGCTGCGGCGGGATAATCGGCGCCGCACATTTTACAGGAGGATCCGAGGAGCCGGTGAGTCGGGGATTTCTTTCAGGATGTTGTAGAGTTTAAAAGTAATAAGATGAATTCACAGTTTGATTAGTATTTAAGACTTGGATGAAAATGTAGGTGGAAAAAAGAGTTTAACAGTATCAGAAAACTTACTTTATATTAAATATGCGACACATTTTAGCTCAATTTTTGCTCTGGATGCAGAGTTCATGAGTAAAATTACTCTATTTCTGATGTTTTACAGATTTTATTCCATCAGTTTAGTCATTTGAATAGTTACATTTTAAACTAATAGACATTACTGTGAACCTTCCCCAGTTAATTATTATTTATTTTAATACAGTTAAAAGTTTTCTAAAATGCTCTGTTTAAACATGCCAATGAATCATTATTTAATTAGATATTTGTTTCTTTGCACAAATTTCTAGAGCAAAAATTTGTTGGAAAAAGTCATGTTCAAATTATGCATTTCATTTAGTGACACATTAAAAAAGTCAAAAGTTTTTACAAAGGGGACATTCGATATTACTTTTATTTATTTATTTATTAAATTTTCGAGTAGTTCCTAATCTGGTGGGGTCCCAGGTTCGTTCTGGTCGGGATGCAAGATACTCATGAACACATAAAGTTATTTAAAAAAAACATACTTTTTTTTTGAAGTACAGTGATTTTCTGGCGCAATGCTTTTATTTTGAAGTACCGTTTCTGTTGCTCCTGCATTATGTTTTACCGTTATCGACAAAATAAGACCTTAGCATAAACATTTCAGCTGATACAGAAAATCTGAATGTAATAAACCTAATTTTTTTTTTTTTTTAAAGCGAAATTGCCAAAAATCTGGATTTTGAGCAATGCATGAAAACAGTTTTCAATTTATTTATTTTTTGTCATATTAAGACGTCACGATTCAACCTGTCTTGGATAAAAATCCATTTTAATGGGATGAAAATTTGATTGAACTGAAGTGTTGATGCTTGGTGAAGAGATGCTGTGGTGTTTTATTACAACAAGCCAGAAGAAAAATGAGAAAGTTATGCAGTTTTGGAGCAAAGTTTAATAATTTAGGGTAAGAAATGTCCCCTTCTGTCTGATTCTGTCACAATCTCAGTTAATTTTTTATATGCAACTTAAATTTTGGACCAGAAAAAAAACATTTTATTTGGTGTTTCTTGTGAGGAGTTTGACCTCCAGCGTGTTTTCTGTCGTGGATGTGCAGCTTTCTCCTCTGCAGGCCGGCGGGGAGCTCAGGGGCCACTGGTTTCAGGGGTACGGACACGATGACATCATTGTTTAGGGCCCAGAAAATACTTTTCACACATACATTCACCCCCCCCCCCCACACCCTCAGGATCAAAGTTTACCTGAGACACGAGTCCACCTGAGAGGACGAGCGGCTCAAAACAGGACAGAAGTTGATCCAGTTTGTGTGTTTTTTGTGTGTTTTTGTGTGTTTTTGTGTGTTTTGGTGGTTTCAGCGGCGCCTCAGCTGGGTCATGGCAGCTTCACAGCAGCGTCTCTGTTTCATTATCTGCGTCTTCGCCGTTTTGCTCCTCGTCCTCTTCAGCCGCGGTGAGTCTGAGAAACTTCTCTCTGCTTTCCTTCACAGATTTACTAAATGTTTTATTGTATCAGTGCCAGATGTTTTTAAAAAGTGCATTTTTTATTTTGGATGTGTAATATTTTCAATTCAGTGTGATCAAGTACAATCTGAAGTATGTTTCCAAAAATGAAGTTTTTTGCTCAGGATTGTTGTATTGGATTACATTGCAATGTGTTTGATTTTTAGTTATGAAGGCTGCAGCTTTGAGATTATTCTAAAGCATTTTATTTTATTTTATTTTACCCATAGTTAATCAGGTAAATTACTCAGGCAAGAATTATTGGGTTAAATATGGGTTAGATGAAAAAAGAAATATGAAAAAACAGCTGAATATCAATAATAATATTAATTCATCTTCTTCTAAAATAGTAAATAAAATAATAATTATAGCAACAATAAGTGTATACCTCTTTTGAAATTAAAATGCCCAAAAAACAAAGAAAAAAAACATAAATATAGCAAAACAGACTGAAAGAAGAAGCCAAAAGTGACTCGACACAGAAAGAACAATTAATGCAGATTAATTAAAGCTATAAAGAGGTAAGCAGAAAAACAAAATAAAAA